>NW_010130240.1:50246-68712 GCF_000699245.1 Pterocles gutturalis
CATTCCTGCATGCTCCCCATAAACAGCACATGGATGAGGCACAAACAATTCAGTCTGTGCATGTAATGAATGTGTGTATTGAACATCTCACCAGAGCGTTTAAAATTCTAAGTGTCTTCTCCAAAATGTAGAAGGATGGGACTCAGGCTCTCCTATCATTTCACTAGGTGAAGACTATTCACCTGGCAGCCAAGTGGCCAAATCCAGCTTTCAAAAGTCCTGCTAATTGGCACACCAACAGGGCTAGTGAACTGAGGCACACAGAAATGCAATGAACTGGAGAAGATGGGAAGGCTGGGCTGGGGAGCACCCCCCAGAGATCTGGTTCCTCACCACCCTCCCAGAGTCACTGGTGCTGACCCAGTGGATCTTCTCACATCAGGGGAGCTGCTTGGAGCTGAGCTCTGGGAAACAGACTTTTTCTTGGACTCCTGAGGTTGAGATGGGTCACCAGGGAGGACCTCCTGTCTTCTTCGCTTGGGCACAGCGCTTCCCCCACCTTCCCAGTTCCTAACTTTTATCCTATTTGGCTCCCTTATAATAGGCCTGAACTATGCACTGCATTCCTTCCTTCCCTTCTCTCCCTCCTTCCAAAATGCTTACTGGTACTTAAGGCCACAAACACAAAGACTATTTTTCACCTTGTATTTCGCATACAGAGTCTGGAAGCTGTTTAAGGAGATTGCTGCGACAGTCAAGTATTTTCAAGTGGGTCAATGAGCCAATGGCTGCAGGCAGATACTCCAAGCAATTATTCTCCATATGCAATTCTTGCAGATTCTGGAAAATATGTGTGCATAGCTTTTCATAATTAAAGAATTTTTTCCTTAGCTTGATATATAATCAATGTACAGAGAATATCAGTAAGTGCAAAAGTAAGGTTTAAAAACTGAGCTACCATTGGGATGACTAGTAAACACACGGAGACAACATGACTTTCAAACACTGAGTTTTGATATTATTCCTGTTCTGACAGCCCTGGCCTGATGCTGCACCATGTATGTAAAGAGATTAGGAGAACCTCCAGTCCTGCATTTGGGAGCAGCTGAAGTCCATGGAAATGCCATGCTGCAGCAGACCAAGATCTTCCCCCTTCTGTTGTTCCTACCTGCAATTTGCTGATGTCTTCTGGCAGACTTGTGAATTTAATTCCTTTATTTTGTCCCAGGTACAATCTCTCTAATGACTCCAGGAGAAAGATTTCCTTTGGAAAAATACTGAATTGGTTTTCAGACAGGTTAAGGCATTTCAAATTTGTCAGTTCTTTCAGCTCCACAGGTATCTAGACACAGTCATTGAAAAGATACGTCATGTCAATTAAACAGTAATCTTTGAGATTTTGTTTCTAGGGAAAAATCTCTAGGAACATGTTGTGGAGATGCATTACTGTTGATGGATGAACACAGAATATTCTGCTCATTAATATAACATTATACCTCACAGTATGGTGGAAATTTTGGCAAAAAAGAAAGCCATGTTGTTTCCTCTGCTGGAAAGATTTCTTAGGGGGTTAATTTTATTGCTTAGCAGAAACATTAGTCTGCTTCTTCATTTCCTTTGTATGCACTGTGCGGGGGAGAGTGATTTAAATGAATGAAATCTGAAAGTGATTCTTTTGCATAGATTACTCCTTCTGTAAATGTAACCTTCAAGAAGAAAATTGCACAAATGAAAATCTCCTTGGAAAAGAAGCATTGCATTATATAAAAAGGAAGGTGTATTAGGAGCCCTGAAATGAGCATGTCCAGGAATATTGTTACACTTATAATAGTACAGCTTTAGGGTACATAATTGTTCATTATCAAATGAACACCAAATGTTAATGGTGTTAAAGGCATTAACAATATCACACCCATTTTTAAATTGCCCTCTGCTCTGTTTCAGTTTGTGACATACTGATTCTACGCAAATGCAGCTCTTATTTCCCAGTGTACACAGAAAAAAAGACACAAAAAGACTGAAGCAGTACCTCCAGTCAGTATTTCATCTTTATGATTCCACACAAAGGTCAGTGTTTCCAAATTTTTGCTTTTCTCTCCGTGCCTGAATACTCTGATGTTAGTGATAATGAGTAACCCAGGCTCAGGTGCATACCAGGTGGAACATACCTTCTCAAAGGTGGCACTTGGTTGTAATGAAGAACTTAGATTTTGCAAAAGGGAGGTATCAATAAAACAAAACTGAAAAGAAGGGAACAAATACCTCCTGTATCTGATTGTCATCCAGGGCCAATACTTCGAGATTTTTCAGAGCACATATTCCTTTAGGAATCTCATCAAAGCAATTTTCACTCAGATCTAGGATCTTGACACTGGTTAATCTGGTGATGGACTTGGGTACTGTGTGCAGTCGGGTGTTCCTCAGATAAACATGGGAAAGGGATGGCCAGCAGCAGATCTGGCGTGGGAACTTCTCCAGGCTGTTAGCAGACAGTCTGAGAACTCTCATTTCAGTGAGATGCTTCAAACCTGGGGGAAGCTTGTGTAGGAGATTATGAGACAGATCCAGCACAGACAGCTTCTGGCAGTGTTGCAGTGTAGGAGGAATGGAGGATAAGTTATTAAAAGCTAAAAATAGCTTAACTAAGTTTGTCAAAAAGCCTACCTCTTCTGGGATGAGACTGATTAGATTTTGTTCCAGATCTATTATTTCTAAATTAGCAATATGACAAAGCTCCTTGGGAAAACTTTCAAGTCTATTTTTTTGGAGGTAAATTTCCTTGAGTTTTGTCAGGTTCACTATTTCTTTAGGCAGACACTTTAGGTTATTGTCAGAAAGGCCAAGCAGCTCAACATGATGAAGGCATTCACAGAACTGCACTGGGATTTCGTGCAAGTTTGTTTTATAGAGCCTGAGCTGACGAAGGGACTGCAACTTGCTGATAACTGGCAGTGAACTACAAGAGAGGGGATTGCAACTTAAGTCTAAGCTCCGAAGATGTTTCAGCTCCCCCAGTTCTTCACATATGTCCTGTATGTGATTCTGATCCAAGTAGAGGATCTTCAAGTGCCTCAGGCGATTGATGTCTCTGGGGATGCTCACAATCTGGTTCTTTTCCATGTGCAGCTCTTCCAGATATTCTAGGCTCAAGACCTCTGGCAAGACGGTTCGCAATTGTTTATTGGCTAAATCAATAAAAAATATCCTGTCTGTGATGTGTGTGGGAGAAAGAGCTTCATCCTCTGGCGCTTCATTCACTGGTATTTCTTCTGCAGTCTGATCATGGTCATCCTCAAAACCAACAGAGTCAGCTTCGGGGCAGTGTGTGTCCCCTGCGGTGGCCTCCTGGCTCTGCTGAGACTCAGACATCTTTGCTCCTTATTTTTAATTTCAGAAGAGAAAAAAATTAAAAATCAATAGTACTCAAGGACCTTCCTATGCTAAATAAATACTGTCAGAATTCAGCATTTAGGGGCATGTTCTAGTCTCAGTTGTAACCCTGCAAAAAGCTGCTCGTGTTCATTGAGAGCAAATCCTGCAGCACATACAGCAGGACCAACACCCAAGGTCAGGGGGTAACCTTGTGAAGTCAGGAGCTGGACGAAGCAACCTCCTTGAGTCCTGAAGGCCTATATTTACAAACACTGACTGAGATCTGTCTTCAGCTATGCTGACTGTAAAACTAGAAGAGTCCTACTGTAAAAATACGGCAAGTAAAAATACGGCAACTTCTTCTGTAACACTTAGTGGTTCCTGAGACAGAGAGGTGCTAGTGAATCTGATTATTTGATAACCCTCAAAGCTGTACTGTTGCTGGTAGTGAAAGAGCAAGAGGTAGGAAGGGGCGACTACCCCAGTGACCTCCAATGTCTGCACAGAAGAAACCTTTCAGCTGGCATCTAAGGAACGGCAAGAGAGAAAGTGGAGGTCAAGAGGCAGCTGTCAGTCACCTCCCACCTGGTGCCCTTTTCTCTGCTGCTGTAGCTGTGCTGGGAGGATGTCACGTTTCCAGAGAGGAGCTGTTTCCAGGTGTCCCCAGGACAAGGAAGAGGAACGGAGGAACCACCATGGGGAGAGAGCCATGCTGGGCTGCCCAGTCTAATTCAGACGTTGCATGAGGGTATTTTCTTTTTTATTGTCTCCAAGTTCAGTACGCGGCTCTGAGCCCCCCACATGGTGGGACAGGAGAGTGTGCGATCCCAGCCCACCCACCCCGCGTACAAGGGCAGCAGTGAAGTCGCTAGAAGGATTTATTTGGTGGAAAGGACCGGCACAGGCACCTTTGAAGTAACTGCTAATCCCTGTAACCACGGAAATTTTTGCAAAGGCTCCTCAGAGACCGCAGACCGCTAAGTAAATACTCAGTGGGTGAGCTGACGAAACTCCCATCCCCTCCCGCAGAGGCTGGGCACCACAGATGCGGCCAGGCCTCTGCCGCGGTGAGGGCTCAGCACCCTGCAGACCCTGGCTGCCTTTGCCTGCTCCCTCTCGGTGGGGGCCCAGGACACCCTCCTTGGAAACGGGCTCCGTTACCAACCGTTACTGACCTTGGTGCAGGCGTCGACTGGTCAGGTAGGCCTGGGGAGGTTAAGGACCCAGCTGCTTTACAGGGAAAAAGGACTCGCCTGTATGAATATTAATTCTCTATTAGCTCAGATCCTATGCGATGGCAGATCAGAAGCACATCCACAAATCCACATATTTTCCTTATGCTTTTCCTGTCTCTCTGTATCTATCTACTATTCTTGTGCTGCATACCAGGAGTTGTAACCCTTTTCAGACCAAGCCCATTTTTATTGGTACACAGAGCCCAGCACAACAGGGCTTGGGACCATGGTGATGTTGCTAGGCTGCCCTAACGGTCCAGTAACAGTTTGTTTTGTTTTCCAGCAGGTCATGTCAGTTCGTCCAGACTTTCACCAGCACTATGTGCAAGCCTGCCAAAACTTGGGCCAACCTGAAAACCGCTTCATTGCTCATGTGCTTCAAGAAGCTGACAAAAATGATAAAATGTAAGGAAACAAACACCATGTTTCAGGTGTTTCTGAAAGCTTTAAACAAGATTGCAGGACGAGGAATTGAGCAATGAGAAAGTTTATGCAGTTTCAGGCTTAAACACAAATCATATTTAGCATTTACTGCTGAAGTTCTGGTTTGGCTCATCTTGACATCATCTTGGCAGAAGTTTGTAGCTATATATCCCTTCTGGGCAGCTTTACAAGCAGTGAAATTTTTAAAAAAGTGAAAAATGTAGAGGATGGTGCCTTTGTGTCCCTTAAAGAAGCCAAACCCAGTGTCTAGTCATCTTAACTCCCTTCCTTTTGTCTCGCTCAAGTTTATAAAGCCTCAGCTGCATCCAGTAAGCTTCCAGCTGGTAATACTTCTCTGAACTGTCTCTAAATCCTGCCAAGGTATTAACCTCACAAATTCTCTCTCATAATGTGGCTAGGCAGGGCTTCTTCTCATGGATGCTCCTGGGGTCAAGTTAATTTTCCTTTGGAGAGAAAACCTGAGAAAATACAGTGTAGTGAAATGGTTTGTGTTAGGTTTTGATTCTGAGGGCAGGATAGATTAAAAAAGAGGAAAGGGAACAAGTAAAAAGGAGATGATGAGGTAGCTTCCAGGACAGTCTTTATTTCCATCTGCCTTCTTCCTGCTTTCTGTGCATGTGTGCTAAGTGTGGTCTTGTAGCTGTGCAGTGTCTTCAGAATATGAAAAAGGACAGTGCTCAGATGCAGTTTGAATCATGTTGTCTATCATGGTGTTACCAAAGGTAGTGGCAGCAGCTAACTGTATGCAAACATATCAGCAAGGGCAAGCATGGATCCACTTCTTATCTGGAGAAGGAATTCATTTTTCTATATAATTTTAAGTCTCCCTATGTGCTTGCATTTTTATGTTACAGCAGATGGACAAAAGGGATCACACTAAAAATAGCTGGAAATAATCGTCTGGTGCCTGTGCAGAGAGTTACAGGTGATGATCTTCAAGTTCTTGTCTCTGTATTACAGAATACTGTATTTATCACAGGTAAGCTTTTTTTCATGTATGTTTGACATTGCTGTGCCAATGTAAGAAAGCATAAGCAGTCTTGACTTCAGCCTTAATTCATCTTTATTTCTTTTTGTTTAGAGATCAGTTAATTGTAGAAACATATCAGTCACATTCTTCATCTTTTTCAGGTTTAGATCTTCGGTTTAATGTATTGACTGATGCTGGAGTAAAGCACATGGCAACATTCCTCCAGGTGCTAAAGGAACTTGTAATTTGTTTGGCTATGATAATATTTATCTGTGATAAATTGGAGATAAGGAATGCATTGGTTTGGCAAAATTCCATTCATTTTGACTTTCACATACAAATCCATCCCACTAGAATCTCAGATTGTATTCTCTGGGGAGTTTCTGGTAGAAAACCGTTGGCTTAGGGTGTCCTGAAGAAAGAACGGTGTAATAAACCATGGGACTTTCAGGTTTACAGCTCAATTCAACAAAGGAAGTAATGGTAGTGTCAAGTGTGCTAGGACATTTGTTTTACTTTATCATCTCTTAGTCTTTTGTAGGTCTAAACATAGGAAACTTTAATGCTGCTTTTTTTTTGTCATTGTAAGCATTGGAATACAGATGGAAAATGGTGAATTGAGACTCAGTGCATGTGTTCCTGGAGCTCAGGGAAGGCCATTACGTTCATGGTCTGCATCTAAGCTTGACCACCTGCCTCGCTTGGTCATGCTGAGCACAAGGTTCCTAGGTGGTGTCTGTAAGCCCCATGAGGACCTGCACACTACGTGTTTTTCTGCCTTTCTGTCATCATCTGATGTACTTTGTATTCTTTAACTACTTTGCCACATCAGAGGCTGCCTGAAATGCCGCAAAGGACAAAGGTTTTAAGTATGTGCATGATGCATCTCCTTTTTGAAAAATGCAGGTGTGCTCTGGAAAAAAGTCTTATTGATTTCTTCTTTGTTTGTTCCTAAGGAAAACTCCACTCTGCGGTACCTTAACCTGATGTTTAATGATATTGGCACAAGTGGAGCAGAGCTGATAGCAAGAGCACTCCATGTGAGTATTTGTCTAGGAGATTTAGACAATGGCATCTAGTTTGATATTTTTGCCTTTAATGAACAGTACTAGCTGTCCTGCCAACATCAGAGCTGGCTGAAAGGGCCCTCTGTCTTCAGTCCATTCAGCATTTTGCTGTTTCACAGGGATTGCTTTTTTTCCCAAGGCAGACTTCAGAAATCAGATTTCACACAGGAGAAAGTTGCATTGTGCGGTCACTAACACTTAATTATCACAACTATCACAGCTGGATTTGTCAGTGTGAAAATTGCTATGCTATGGGATGCTATATAATGCCAGCAGTTTTCTCCTTTTTTAAAAAACAAAAAATGTATTCAGTTTGCCTGTACCTTGATGTCATTACTTGTCTTGATTTGAGATGCCTGAGGCATGTTTTCAAAACTTTGCCTCACGGCAGCAGCATAAAAACATGTTTGTTATTTTAAATGTGGTTTCCCAAGGAAATGAGGCTTGTGTGTAAGATTTGTTATGTTTGTGAAATGAAACTCACGTGAGCTCTTTCTTCCTCCTTCAAAGTCTTTGAACTCTGAACTGATTTCAACTCAAATTGACAGGCCTCCAAAACACTAAGGTTGTACAGTAGATTGCAAGCAACTATTTATGCAGCCCCCCAGCAGTGTTTGCTGGGTTTGTTGAGCAAACCTGGGGAGACCTGGGGATGAAGGGGGTGCTTTACTGAGGGACGGAGAGGGAAGGAGGTGCTGTAGCAAGATATTGCAGTGGGGGAAGGGATACCCAGGACGGAAAATCCGTATGAAAACAGGCTTCGTTAGCTCTGCTGCTCACAAAACTACTTGGTTTTTAATCACTTGATCAATCATAATCTCTGGTAATGAGTGATTTTGGTGGTACTGAGGAATTAAAAATAGAAAACTACTCTGCATTCCATTTAGGGCTTTAACAGTGAATTAGATATTTCATATCCATTGAAATTCTATGGAGGGTGAGGGAAAACATGCTGACTTTTCTAGACCTCTGATCAGAACTTTATATTGTTAGTGAAGTCTCCAGTCCTGCAAAGACTTCCATGCTGTTTTGACTCTGTACCAAGTAGCCCTGCCGAAGGCAACTGGCTTCACTGAGCTTTGACTTGTCATGTGATTTAAAAGACTATGAAAAATACAGGAAACTATATTCTTGTTTAAAATATGCTTGCTAGATTTAAATCCGTTTTGATATAATTTGCATTTCAGCTGCCAATTTAGGCAGAAATAACTGCCTGGATTATTTTCATGAGTGTGAAATTTGTGAACTTGTGAGAAACAAAAGTTTTCAAATACTCAAGTTTTGCTTCCAGACTCTCGTGTGTTTGATTCCACTGTGGGAAGCCTGAGCCAACTGCTTAGTCAGTGTTATCACTTAGACACAATTCTCCTGGAGGGATGTTTTGTCTTTGACAACCAGCAAGATTCACAGGGAAAAGGACAGTGTTGTTTTTCAGGCCATCTAAAAGGAATTGTTTTGTTTTGTTTCAAATTTTGTCTAGAGGAATGAAACTCTTGTGTATTTGAGAATGACTGGAAACAAAATAGGAAACAAAGGTGGGATGTTCTTTGCTTCAATGCTACAAATTAATTCAACCTTAGAGAAACTGGATCTTGGAGACTGTGATATGGTGAGTAACCCAGTGAAATTATCAGCAGTGACATAAGTCTTTCAAGGGTATTACAAAGGTCCTGCAGTGCTTAATTAAGGGGAAATGCCATCTGTTGTCATTGATTTTACATTTTGTGATAGCTGGAGGTACAACAATACATAATATTGCAATGTGTACTTAGAAAGGCATGTTGCATAAAACACCTGTGAAGTCATAACTGTTGATATATTAGAGCCACTATGTCCCTGGGAATTCAAGTGCTTGGCTTTCACATTTTCCAAGGTTTGTTTCTGCTGTTCATTTTTGTTGTGCTAAGTCCTGTGTAATTCACATTGAAGAAAAGACTTCTTATTCCCTGGAGGTTCTTTTCCTTCTAAAGTGTGCAGTGCCATAACGCCTGAAAGTCACCCAGTCCCTTAGCACTGTTGCTGCTATCAAAGCTCAGTCCGTGAAGGATATAAGCACGACAGTGCTCACTTGGGCAGAAGGGCACACAATTTGATCTTGGATAACCTGCCTGTAATCGGGCACTGAGACTTCTTATACGGCGCACAGGGAAAGGCAGGAGGGTAGGAATGAGTCAATGCATTAAGTAGGGCGCTTCCCATCTAGCCGGTAAAAGCCTGTGGATGGCTTTTAAAAACTTATATTTGTTTGCTGGAATTACAGAATTTGGTCCTAAACTAGAAGGGGGAATACCTCTCAAAGTGTGAAGGATGTTATTAATACATAAACAAGGAAAGAGTAGCCAGTGTAGGATTTATTTAGAAGCTTAATATGTTTATGCTTGGTAGGGAGTTTATAGAGAGTTGGTTTAAAATTAAATGGCCTTGGGTGTAGACCAGCCTAATTGGAAAGTAACACAAATATAAATTAGTGAGAAAACTAGAAGGAAATTAAAAAAATCCAAATTGGCCTGTATTCTAGACACTCACTTCTCTGTACCACATCATTCACCTAGTGGATAAATGTTAGCTAATACTTTTGCCAAAGACCTCAGGGAACACGCACAAGCTGTTTCTGCTTCATTAATCAGGAAAACCAAAATACAGGATCAATTAAATGGGCAAGTATCTGTGAGATGCATTATTCTTGCTTTTTATTTTCTGAATTGCCAAATTTCCGAGTCATTTGTACTTCTTTGTCTAATTCCACTCCTATTATTCTACAGGGAGTTGGCATTGATATTATGAGAAAATACCTTATGTGTCTGTAAGCACTTGCCTACTGCACTTGCATCTCTCCAGAGTACATGGAGGCAGAAATAATAGTATTTCCAATCTGAACCCATTAGATGTTTTTGATCTTCTGACAATCAATTCTAAGAAGTCGTGGTAATTCAGTAGCTTGATCTATACATTGAACAGGTTTCTCTAAAGAGTTTATTTTCCTTTCCAGGGTACGCGGTGTCTAATAGCAATAACAACAGCCCTGACTCAGAACAAATCAGTCAAAGCAGTAAACCTAAATCGTCCTTTACTATACAGCCAACAGGTATGTAAGTAGACTGCAGTGTCAGCTCAGGCAAAGACAGAAGCGTAAGTAAAGTCAGTACTGATGTGTTTATGGACAGCTGAACTACACAGCTCTCTGGGTTACCCTACAAAGTGAAGTAAATAGTTGCAGAAATATTAGTTTTCTCTTTCTGTGCCAAGTTTTGTGCAGTCGCGGGCTGCCCCTGTTTAACAAGAAGATTAATTTTTAAAAAATTTCTTTCTTGGTACACATGCATTTGTTAAATAATGGGCTAATGGAGATGGCTCCGTATATGTGAACCAGGTATTCCTTCTGCTGTTACAGCGTGCAGAGGTTCATGTGGTGTTCAGCAAATTGAGGGAGAAATGCTGTTTAGCAGGAAATGAGGAAAAGAACAAAAGACTGTTGTTTATCAGAGCAGTGCTATACAGGGACAATTGCCAGAGCCCACAGCCTAAAGAAGAAAGACATATGCCAGATTCACTGTGCTGGGTGGTTTTGTTGTTTCGCTATGTGAACTTGGAGCATGAATTTAACAAGTGAATGAACCTCATCAATGTAAAACCTATGATGCATTTGTTATCCAAAACAAAGACACAAACCCTCCAAAACAATCGAGCACTGAAAAGAGAACTGCAAAGGCAGTGTTTGCTGGGAGCAACGCCACAGGCCAGGCAGCTGGATGTGTACAGGGCACAGTGCTGCGGGCTTTGCTCGCAGGCATGCAGCTGTCTTGGCTGTAGAGCTGGTTGTGGTGGTGGTTTCCTCGGACTGGGCAGCAGTTGTCAGATGTCTGAGATAGGTACCACATTCTGATGGCAGGATAACGAAATTAAACTGTCACAAAGGCCAGATCTTAAATTCCCACAAGTGAATTTAACAGTTCAAACAGATCATAGTTGTGTCTTTTCTACTAGAACAGTGTGATCTGCCTAAACCCAGTTTTAGGAGTAAATTTAACCTACTGCTATTGAAAATAATAGGCCACTAAGGGCCTGGTCTGTATCTGAGGGAGACTCTATTTGCCATTGTTCCCACCTTCAGCTCTTAGCATTTTCTGAAGCCTCTGGGTTGTTGCCTTATTTTTTACTCAGAATACTCAGTTATTTTCATAACTAAATGTGGCAACTTCAAAATGAACTTACTTTGTCTTACAGTGACAGGACTTATTTTTTTTTCCCCATAGCAATCCTGTTTCTTTTAATGAAGTAATAGATTAGCATCATGACAAAATACTTTAAATGTTAGTGAAGACTGACTCAAACATTCAGTTTTTTAAGAGCAATGACTGGGAGGAAAACTGACTGGACATAATGATTCAAACATTGATGTTTCTCATATTTGCAGGGATGTATATAGTACTGTAAATCTGCAAAGATCTTTTTGATATTTTTTTAATTTTTTTTTTAATTTTCAGTGTTATCATAATATATTGTTTCCTGGCTATTTTTAATACCATATACAAAATGGCACACTTCTGATGACCAAATCTTGCTGTTAGTTGTGCATCTCCTTTTTACTGAAACAAGACCATATTTTATCCTGAAGTACAGCTTAATAAAACTGAGTGTATGTTTTTAGGAAGAGACCACAGTTCGTGTAGCTCTGATGTTGAAAAATAACTCTTCTCTTGTGGAACTACATTTGTGTAAGCACGAAATGAAAAACTTTGGTGTAGAGCGACTGTGTGAGGCATTGTATGAAAACTCCAGCCTGAGATACCTTGATCTTAGCTGGTAAGAGTTATGTGACATAGCACTGATTAACATTAGAAACTCATTTTCTTTGCACCTTTTTTTTTTAAAAAAAAAAGTGTGCATTTCTCTTTCAGTAATAAAATAACCTGTGATGGTGTAAAATTTTTGGGAGAACTACTAAAGCAGAACCAAACCCTGGAAATCCTAGATCTGAGTGCAAACCGAATAGAAGATGATGGAGCCGTCTACCTGAGTGAAGCCTTGGCTTGGTACAACAGGACTCTTCAGGCGTAAGTATTTACACAACTTCCCCAAAGACTGCAGGTGTAATGACTCAGAGCATGAGACACTTGGACTTTGCAGTGGCTGAACTGACATCAAAGCTCTGTGCTGTGTGCTTTGATGTTAATCAAAATAGAAAAGTCAGGAAGTTCCAAACTTTTTGGTCCATTTTTTACTTCTCAAGAAAAAAGCCATGTGAGTGACAGACTGGGTGGGATTCCTTTGCTAAGCACAGGCATCTCCTGCCCTGTGAGACATCCTGGGGTGCTGCAGGTGAGCCCCAGGTCCTGCCAGAGCCCTGCAGCTGGACACCTCTCAGGACATACTAACACATTTCAGACAGAACGTTTGGTTACTGAATGAAGTCCCCTGTACCTTCATGTGAGCTGAAGCAGTAAAACACTAGGCCAAGACATGCCATTCAGTCCCCATGCTAATGCCACATGTTCACCTTCCCACACTGCCAGGCCTACTCATAACTTTTTTTTTTTTTTTTCTCTCCAATCTTGTATCCATTGCTGTGTGGCCTGACATATGTTTGTTCTTCTATTTCAGGGTTTTTTGGGTTGATGCTTAGATGGGTTTTGTAGTGGTTCATCTTAACATGTGATTCACAGCTTTTACAGTCATTCTAAGGGGAGTGTGTGTGTGGGAAGGCAATTAGATCTCGTTAGTTCTTTTTGCATCTTTAAAGTGTAGGTCCCTATGGCGCACAAGCGAAAAAAAAGAGCTGTATGGCTTCAGAATTTTAAGATAATTATATTTTATGCAGGGATAAGGCACTATATTTGTTGATTCTGATCTTCAACACTTAACAAAATCCTCTGTTTGAGTTAGCTTCTGGGTGAACCCACAAGAGCTGTAATCTCTCCATCAGGGTGTATTTTGCAGCCAGCATTAAACCGTGTGCCAGCAGGATGTAAAAGCTGATCAAAAGTGTTACCTGAAGCCATTAGTTTTAAGTAGCAGACTGAGGAGGTGGCGGCTGCTAGGTGCCTCTGAAAGCCTTCCAGGTTCACTAATATAAAAATAACCGCCACTCCACAAAGATCAAAGCTTAGCCTGGATAAGTGCCAACGCTCAGGCTTCAAAGCAGACTGGAGATGAGACCTGGCCACCACGCAGTAAGTCACTGACACTGAAGAACTGAATAGTGAGCAACCTGGCTGCACGAGTCGTGGAAATGCCTTGAGAAATAGTACAAGTCCATAGTCCAAACTGGCTTTAGCAACCTGAAAAAGATTTTATAGTACAACTGGACTTGATATAAATAATTATATTCTTAATAACAAATATAAAATGTCAATATACTTATGTGATAAATGCTATATAATGATAAAATATAAAATAAGAATAAATCATAGTTAAACTCTTAGGGTTAACTAGGAGATCAGAATTCCATGGGTTGGCATACATTTGCATAACTATTTTCTGTTTATTAGGTTGTCAGTAGTAAGCAACAATATAAGTGGCAAAGGACTTGTAGCTCTTTCAGATGCAATGAAAACAAACATGAAACTTTCCTATATTTACATTTGGAAGAACAAATTTGATGAAGCCACCTGTGTGGTAAGTGTTTACTTCTGAACTCTTGTAAGAGGGTTGGGGTTTTTTTTGTTTGTTTTTACAATCAGTGGAAAGACTACAGCAATTAGTGAACAAGATACCTGATTTACTATATATTTTTTTAAGTAATTATAATATGGTGGTACTGTAATGAGACTCACTGGACATCAGCATACTGAAATGATAAAGTACTCGCCTATTGTGTGTTATCTTCTAGAGCTTTCACTGCAGTCTGAGTAGAGTATTATATGTCAAGAGTCTTGTTCTTATTCATTTCAGGCATTTTCAGAATTAATTCAGACGGGCCGCTTGAAACCTAATTGTACAGATGTGGAACCATATAAAGTGGATGGGCACATTGACCTTGCAGAGCTCTCCCATGGCCTTAAGAAGCATTACTACTGGGTACCAAGTTATGGGAAGGAGACAAACAAAGACGCTAATGCCAGTCTGGCAATTGTTACGGTGTCAGAATATTTGTGAGTGAGGCAGCAGCTTTCTGCACTCCGTATGCTTGGTCTTCCTCTCTTGTTTCTAGCAAAATAGATTATATCAGTATCAAACTTGCTGCATATTATTTCTTCAGGGTTTTTGATCTAGAGGAATCTAAAACCACTTGAAGTGGCATTAGAAGTAAAATATTGAACCAGTGACCATGACATTTGTTTTTAAAAACACCCAAGTTATTAAAAGACTATTAATACAAAAATGCATTAATTTTGCTGCAGTTGTTTTTATTGCATGCTGTCTCCTTTGCCTTATCATTAGCTGTAGTTCCAAAGTTCCCAGGTGACAGATGAATTTGGCGCAATAACATGCTAAGAGGAAAATGTTTTCATCACAGCATAGCGCACTAAGAGTGACAGTAGGTATTCTCAGCAGTAACAGGGAGTAGAACAGTCACTGACCAGAAGCACGTGAACAGTTTAGACTGCAGCAGTGCAGATGCATGAATTGAACTCCTAGCAGCTAAACTAGTCTGCTTTGTTTAGGAGACCTTCTCAGATCAGGATTTTTATCAAGTGTTTCTTATTCAAAAAAGATGCAGGGGCTGGTTCAGAGTAGCAGCAGAACCTATGGATGGAGTATCATGACCACAGTGTCCTCTTCCACATGACAGCTGCAGAGGAAGAGCTGTTGTTGCTGTTCCTGTGGTCTCTGCAGTCAGGTTTCCATGTGGCAGGGAGAGCCCACAGGTAATGTTATTGCATCGCTGCAAGCTGGAGTACAGCCAGGCAGAGCAACCTGACAAAAACTTACACCCAGAACTGCTGCTGGGCAGCAGCTTTGCTTGACAGCAAGTCAGATATGCTGCAGAAAGAAGTTCCTGTTGAAGCTGAAAGAGGTTTGGGTAAACCCAGTTGTTGCTATTGTGCTCTGTGTACTCTCTTATTTTACTTAGTAATGGCATCTTTGATCTTTATCCAAGAATGACAACTTCTTTTTTTTAAACCAATTTAAATTAACTTAAGCGTTAAGCCACTATAATGCTGAAACTTGAAAGCTAGTGAACCTAGTTTACTGGTATATAAATGGTATTTTGATTAACTTGTGTTGCATACTTGTTTCTTGTACTACAAATGAAAAACACCAAACTTGGTTTCATTATTTCTTCCTGTCTTTTGAAAACTGTTTAAAAAGTTATATCATTATAGCCATTTGGCAGCTCCTATACATGAAAAAGACAACATATGCATATATGGTAGTTAAAAAATTTTTAATGGTTTGGATACAGACTTCTTAGAAGTTTGAAAATCACTCAGCTTATTTCCTTTGTACACCCACTCTCTTCATACCTGTAGTAGTGACTAGATCTATGCTCCTAAATAGAAAGTCACCAAATAGGACAGCAGAGGACAGCTTTCACTAGTGCAATCTTGTGCGTGCCTAAATGTGCCTGTTAAAAATTAGTAGAGAGTAAGCAACAGAATAATCCCTGAATGTATGTGCACACAGGCAAAAGACCCATGAGGTCTAAGTATGACGGGAAAAAGATAAAGTAATGTTAACAATAATACCTAAGAAGCAGGGATGTAACTGCTGATGTTCTGATTCTGTATTAAGACAGTGGTAGTGTAGAAACAGGGAGATGTATGGATACCGCTTACCAAGATGACCAAAGTGGTACCAATAGCTGTTTAAGTGTTGGGGTCCCTCCCCAGATTAGTCAGGCTCTGTTGGTCCAAAAAGCACTTAGCATTGTAAGAGGATGTAGAGGTAAGCCCCCAGGGCTGGTATGTTTGTTCTACTACACACAGATTTATGTGGAGGTCTCTCTCTGCCCACTCAACTTCTTGCCTGATAAAGTGTTTGAGACCCAATCAAGTTTTCTTCACTCTCCAGACCAGGAGTTCCCCTGTGTTCTCCTCACAGAATAGCTTAAGAGATGTGACACCCAAAAAGTGAGGGCAGAGCAGGAGACCAGAAATAAATTATCTTCATGGCCTGCACAGGGACATCTTAACTGTCAGCCATCTCATTAAGCATGAATTCCATTTGTCACACTGTGAAAACCCTGTTCCAGAGAGGAGCTTCTAATTTAACTGTTGTTGAACCAAAGAACAGAGCAACAAGAACTAATGGTGAGGATACACTGAATGTGACTGTTGGAGAAGAATCTGCACGCTATGAAAATGTGTAAGTTTTTTAAAAGTTAGATAAGCCTGTATTATCAAAGTTGATATTTTTTGAGTGCTGCTGCTCTGGAGCATTGCAGGTTATACTCAGAGTCTAAAGAGAGTACTCTCACTACTGAAACATAAATTATAGCATTTCTTGCCAGAAAGACCACTACGGGATTCAGATCAAGGTATATTTTTTCCATATAGCTTTCTTTCCCTTGTCCTTTATATGAAGCTCAGGCTAATTTCATGGCCCAAATTAAGTCTTAATTTACCTGTATGAATGACATCATACTAAGATGATAATCTGCTGTGGTAACAGGGAACCAAATCTACCAAGTCAGTTCCAACAGCAGTATTTTAGTAGATGTGGGAAGATTGCAACAATACTATACACAAAATACAACAAGATAAATGGCATCTACTTTCAAAAGTGTTAGTGTATGTGTTCAGATAGAGTAAGAATATTTTGAACCCTTGTTTAACAGCAAGATGCAGAGTGCTCTTCTGGGCCAAGCATTATTGACAATATCCATAAAAATAGCTCGTGTTATAGTTTACTTTGATATTCCTTTGTAAGAAAGGGCTGGAGAGTAATCCCTACTGAATCAGGTATAAACAGCTTCCTGCAAACGCATATAATTATTTATCCAGAAACCTGTACTGTTTAAAGAGGCCTATGCCAGAGACATTTATTGCTTTCCTTTCTCTGAAAACTAAACCTTGAAATTCTCAAAAGACATACCTTGTGTTCTTTGGAATGAGAGAATTTACATAGTTATTCTAGTAGCAAAAGCAAGCATAATCCTGTTCCGTAAACCACTGTTTCAGCTTCCAGAACTCACAGTACCCTGCTGAAAGGGAGCATTTTTGCCCTAATTTAAAGGGAAGGAAATGACTGATCCAGCAGGCCAGTGGTACAGCGCAGGTCCCCTAAATCCTGCTGTGTGCTCTAGCCACCATACACCGTCTGTAAAATTAAAGCATCTAGCAAAAATAAGACGCAAATTCTGATAAAGAAATTCACTGAATATCTACTTTAGCATAAAAGTAGATCTTCAAAGCACTCTAAAAAGCCAACAAACTCCAAAACCAACTACCCGCCCCCCAAAAAAGCCTTGAAACAAGTGGAAAAAAAATAACCTAAGAGTCATTATACTGGATTGTATTTAGAATGAAGTTTTTTGTTTAATTTAGTTTGAACAGACCCAAAATATCTTGTATGAGAAAAATCAGGTGTGTTTACTGCTGAGAAGAAAATGTAGTAATCCTCATGGTGTTAGTAGGCTGTGCAAGGGGCTACTGTGCGTCCTTCTGACAGGGTGCTTTGGTGGTGGTTATATTAGACTGCTTCCCTCCTTCTTTTGTTGCTACCCCTTGCAGTTATAAACAGGAGACACGAGGTGAGGGAAAATTACAAAACAAGTTTATTAAAGTCTAACATAAAACACTTCAGGCTAAATCTGTACAATCCCCTCCCTTCCCATGGGATTATAAAATTGAGAGTTGAGCTATATACAAATAACAGAGGAAAATTGTATATACATGAAAGATACTTTAAAAATAATTTAACCAAAAAATCAGTTATTAGTCCTTATCTGAACTTAATTCTGCAAGGCTTATCAATAGCCTCTCCAAGATCCCAGCTCTGAAATACTTAACATGGGACTTGTCCATGCTTGATGTTGTTTTTTTGAAACACATGATTTCAGAAAAGTTGTCATGCTTTGTGCCCACAGTTAGGCACACATTTGGAAGCAAGTGTCATACAAGGAGCTGTTCTCATGTAAACATTTCTGAACAGCCAATTGAGAAATTTCTAGATGCCATTCTGGCAAAACTCGCACCAACTTCAGTGCAAAACCGACTGAAACAGTACTGAAACATCGGTGTGACAAATCATGTTGTTTTCTCTAAAGTACTGCTAACGGAATTATTAAAATTCCCTCTTTCATTTTGCAGGTAGGTCTCAAGAAGGAGATGTCTGCCTAAAAAGATTCCATGCTTTCCCATATTAATCCTGTACAGAAATTATCAATACTGTTATAAACCTTGTACCTCCAAAATGAAGTCAGAATCCTTAAGCCTAGGAATTAACATGTGCAGCTGATTTCCATGCATCTATTGGCAAAAGGTACAGTAAAGACCTGCTTCTTCAGGTCCCATAGCACCCAGCCTGAACACACCTACAAATATTTATATATA
>NW_010130241.1:0-1819 GCF_000699245.1 Pterocles gutturalis
TCCCAGTGCCTCCCAGTGCCTCCCAGTACAGCCCAGTACAGCCCAGTACATCCCAGTGACCCCCAGTGACCCCCAGTGACCTCGCCTATGTCTGACCCCCAGTGCCACCCAGTGCCTCCCAGTACATCCCAGTGACCCCCAGTGACCCCCAGTGACCTCGCCTATGTCTGACCCCCAGTGCCACCCAGTGCCTCCCAGTACATCCCAGTGACCCCCAGTGACCCCCAGTGACCTCGCCTATGTCTGACCCCCAGTGCCACCCAGTGCCTCCCAGTACATCCCAGTGACCCCCAGTGACCCCCAGTGACCTCGCCTATGTCTGACCCCCAGTGCCACCCAGTGCCTCCCAGTACATCCCAGTGACCCCCAGTGACCCCCAGTGACCTCGCCTATGTCTGACCCCCAGTGCCACCCAGTGCCTCCCAGTACATCCCAGTGACCCCCAGTGACCCCCAGTGACCTCGCCTATGTCTGACCCCCAGTGCCACCCAGTGCCTCCCAGTACATCCCAGTGACCCCCAGTGACCCCCAGTGACCTCGCCTATGTCTGACCCCCAGTGCCACCCAGTGCCTCCCAGTACATCCCAGTGACCCCCAGTGACCCCCAGTGACCTCGCCTATGTCTGACCCCCCACCAGTAACTCCCAGTAACTCCCAGTATCACCTCAATGACCTCCCAGTGACCCCGCAGTATGATCCCAGTAACCACCCAGTACCCTCCCAGTGCTCCCAGGGTCATCCCAGTGACCTCCCAGTATCATCCCAGTATCATCCCACTGCTCCCAGTAACATCCCAGTAACCTCCCAGTAACTGCCCAGTACCCTCCCAGTGCTCCCAGTATCATCCCAGTAACATCCCAGTGCTCCCAGTGCTCCCAGTAACCTCCCAGTACCCCCCCAGTGCTCCCAGTAACCTCCCAGTGCCCTCCCAGTGCTCCCAGAACCCCCTCCCAGTATCCTCCTAGTGCCCTCCCAGTGCCCTCCCAGTAACATCCCAGTAACATTCCAGTACACTCCCAGTATCGTCCCAATATCATCCCAGTATCATCCCAGTGCTCCCAGTACCCTCCCACTATCATCCCAGTACCCTCCCAGTGCTGTCAGTCTGCTCCCAGCACCATCCCAGTACCATCCCAGTACCCTCCCAGTGCTTCCAGTCTGGGGGCTGGCCAGATGCTGCCTGCTGGTTCCATACTGGTCCATACTGGTGCATACTGGTGCATACTGGTGCATACTGGTGTGCTCTTTGTCCCTACTGGTTTCTGCTGGTGTACACTGTTGTCCTACTGGTGCAAACTGGTCCATACTGGGATCCTGCTGGTGTCCGACTGGTGTCTTTCTGCTGCCTACTGGTGTATACTGGTACCTTACTGGTGCCATACTGGTCCATACTGGTGCATACCGGTCCATACTGGTCCATACTGGTGCCCTGCTGGTGCATACTGGTGCCGTACTGGTGCCATACTGGTGCATACCGGTCCATACTGGTGCCATGCTGGTGCATACTGGTCCATACTGGTGCATACTGGTGCCGTACTGGTGCATACTGGTGCCATACTGGTGCATACTGGTCCATACTGGTCCGTACTGGTGCCATACTGGTGCCTTACTGGCCCACACTGGTCCGTACTGGTCCGTACTGGTGCCATACTGGTGCCTTACTGGCCCACACTGGTCCATACTGGTCCGTACTGGTGCCTTACTGGTCCGTACTGGTCCGTACTGGTGCCATACTGGTGCCTTACTGGCCCACACTGGTCCGTACTGGTCCGTACTGGCCCATACTGGTGCATACTGGTCCGTACTGGTCCGTACTGGT
>NW_010130242.1:0-19351 GCF_000699245.1 Pterocles gutturalis
AATTCCTTATCCAGCGAGTGGTCCTCCTGACAGATCCGTGTCCCTGCAACTTAGAGACAAGGATGTCATGTGGGACAGTGTCAAAGGCTTTGCACAAGTCCAGGTAGATGATGTCAGTTGCCCTTCCTTTATCTACCAGTGCTGTGGCCATGTCGTAGAAGGCCACCAAATTTGTCAGGCATGATTTTCCCTTGGTAAAGCCGTGTTGGTTGTCATCAATCACCTGCTTGTTTTCCATGTGCCTTAGCATAGATTCCAGAAGGATTTGCTCCATGATCTTGCCAGGCATAGAGGTGAGACTTACCGGCCTGTAGTTTCCTGGGTCTTCCTTATTTCCCTTTTTAAAAACGGGGTTTATGCTTCTGATAAAGTGAAACAACTCCATTGATTTTCTTAAGATTTTAATTATTCCACTGGGTTTCCTCTGTTAAAGTGCCTTTCTACTTTACAACCTTCTGTGTTTCCTGATCATCACCTTGATCATAGGAAAAATTTTAGTCCTTCTTATTTTTGACCAAGACCTTTGAAGCCACACTTCCTTTCTGAAACTTTCAAAAGTGCAACCATGACAATTGCTTCCTAGGTGACTACTATTGTGTAAGTCTGATATAATACGCAGCTTGAATGCTGCAAGTCTGGCACGACATCTCGGAAGGAAGACAGAAAGGAAGACCTCTGACAGCAGAGGTGAACAAGGGTGACTGGAGGCTTTGAACAACAAGTGTGCAGGGAGATCCTGAGTAGGCTGTGATCCTTCAGCTTGGAAAAGAGGTGACTAAGGGATTAGATAACAGGTCTATAAAATCATGACCAATGTTGAGAATGTAAGTAGGGGACAATTATTCTGTATTTCTTTTAGTGTTAAGAGGTAAGGCTTACCAAGTGAGATTATCAGTTATCAAAGAAGAGGGAGACTTTTTTGCCAGAAGGTACATATGTGTACAGAGGAGGTGCCTGCTCAGTGCGTTGTGTTCTGTTACTCTTCCCCAAACAGTTGGCCACTGTTAGAAGATACAAGGCTAGATGAATTTTTGATCTGGGCATATAATTGTTAGAATCTTTAATTTATAAGCACTGGAAATAGGTGGTAGACTGAAGGGCAAGTATAAGATTTACCCTTCCTTTTAGGTTCATTTTTAATGCTGGCTAGTTTTCTAGTTGATGAGTGCCTTTGAACTTCCTTTAAATTTTTTTTGCCTCGTATGGAATTATGTGGTAGGAGCAGCAGCTTTGGCTAATGCATTTATGGTTTTGTAGATTTATTAATCTTTGTTTCCTGATGTTTTTCTAAAATTCATAAACTATGCAGGATCTTAACTCGCTTAAAGCCTCAAGACAGAAAATGCTTATCAAAGAGAAATTGTATGTTCCGGTCAGTCTGACTTCAGTCAACACACATTGGCTATGGAGTAGTTTAGGGGCAAGGTGTTATCCGTTTTGCATTTGAAATGGTGGGTAGAAGCTTCTTTATCCCTTCCTGAATGTGTAGCATATTGCCTTCTTCTTGGGCTATAATGATCTGCTTCCAGTTGATTGATCATATCGCTTTTTGCCTCTGTTTTTTGAAGATCTTCTGCCACCTTGTCTCAGCTAACATATTGCTTTTTGCCTCTGTTTTTGGAAGATCTTCTGCCACCTTGTCTCAGCTAATCAACTGAATAACCTGTCCTCCTCTGTTCAGCTTTCTGTTTCTCACAAGCTGTTTGAAATCTCTGATAAAATCTCATTTTTGTCAGCTGTGCCTTTTGATGTTGTTACGACTGATGCATACCGTGGTTTCTACCACCAATTTTAGAGGTTTCTGTACAATACAAGAACGGTGCTGAGTCTGTGGTAGCCCTTCTGCCAGCTCTCTTTGGTGGTAGTAATGGCCAAGTTCAAATAAAGTGTAATGGCTCATATTAAAGTGAACAAAATGCACCCCACGATGAAGCATTACGTGCTCACAGATTTTAGGAACTTACTTCTAGACCCTGCTGCTTTGGCTTCATTCTTTATATATGTCTTTGGTAGCAGTGTTCTGTTGTGGCACCATTTCGCATCCCTGACCACTTTACTTTCAATTAATTTACAGCGTAGCTAGTTAATTACAAGGTGCCTTTGAAGGAGGGTCCAGTGGCTGACAGTTGATGGTCCTGAAGGCTGTTCTGTTATTTTCAGGTACTGTTTGGCACTGCTGATGGACAGGTTATCGTCATGGACTGCCATGGCCGAATGCTGGCTCATGTACTCCTTCACGAGTCAGATGGCATCCTGAGCATGTCCTGGAACTACCCCAGCTTCCTGGTGGAGGACAGCAGTGAGAGTGACACGGACTCTGACGACTATTCCCCACCACAAGGTAGTGTTGTGTGCACGTCCTTCTGCTTCAGCTTTCCACGTGCTCACTCATGAGGACATCTTGAACACCAGGGAGTTGTCATGCTGTCCTAAAACAGTAGGATGGACACAGTTTCAAGCGGGTAGAGGCTGAAAGATGGTGCATTCCTGTGGAGATAGCATGGGGGATGCAGCAGAGGGCTGGTACAGGAGAGTGGGTTCATCCCAGCTCTGCCACCAGCCTCACTCCGTGGCTTGCTGGAGGTCGTACCTCATCTGTGCTTCTCTGCCTGTTGTTTCACAAATGAGGCACAAAGCTTGAAGTTTTTAGTGAGGGTGAGTGGAAAACTCTAGTTAGGGGCATATCATGTTTCACTGATAAGCAGATGTGAGGTATGGAGATAGTCTGAGTACAGTCACTGAAGTAAATGCATTATTGTATAGATTCATGTGAAAAGATATCTTAAAGATCACCTAGTTCCAAGCCCCCTGCCATGAACAGGGATACTTTCCACTAGATCAGATTACTCAAAGCCTCATCCAACCTGGCCTTGACATAAAGAGCTCAATAAATTCCGTAAAACATTTGGAAATGAAAATATTTCTTGCAGTTACACAAGGCAGAAGAAGGGTGACTGGAGCTGTCTGGAGTTACCAATTCCCATGCTTCAGAGGATATTGACAGTTTGAGGGTCAGGAATAAATTCTTCTCTCCCCTTAAGTATAAATCCAGCTCATTGAGTGAATTGTTTTGGAAATCATCAATAGCAAAGACCCAGGAGGCCTAGGTATCCATGCACAGTCAGCCCCATCCTTCTTATTCAAGTAATGCTAATACTTCTTGTTAATGCTGTTGATTAGCCTATAAGATCTAGGTAAGCTGGTCGTGTGTTCCAGTGTATAAAGTCTGAACTAAATTAAGAACTAAATATATCAGTGATTGTACAATGAAAAATTTAAATGCACATTAGCTGGAAATAATTCTGAATTTTCATGTTGGACCTGAACCACTGAATTGAGGACTCTTGCAGTTTTAACTCTAATTTGAATTCAGTCCAAAAACCAATCTTTTCCAGAATTATACCTATATATGTCAATGTAATAAGCATATGTATTTAACAAATAATGATAGAAGATAATGTGATCACCTGGTAAAATGTTAGCATCTTTTAAAACTGAGTTTTGTTTTGGCTTTCATTCCTCACTTCTGATACTGGGTGAGATTTCTTAGCACAGAAGAAAAGGAACAAACTTCAAATTTCCTAGCGAACTTCTGAAGCAAGACAGAGAACAACATTAAGTTGGGGTATTTTTGTTGTTGTTGTTTTTTTAAATACTGAGGTTTCAGTTGGACAGTGGTAAAGTTGCAGAGTACACAGATAAGAACTTAAATGATAGGAACGCATTAGCTTTTTCTGAGTCAATCAGGGGGTGGGTGGACGCATTACATGCGTACAAGCCTGTTTTAGTGATTACCCAAACATGACGTGTTTTCTTTAGAGCAGATGCAGCATAAACCTTTCAAAGGTGACAACCCTTTGACTCACACAGATGCACAGGAAAGACTGAAAGTTTGATGGGTTTTTCTTGTCAAATTATATACACACAGAGATGTTAATTACTAGACATCTTTCTCCAAAAATCCATTCTGATCAGCTTATTTACAAGTTCAGGAAGCAGTACCACTCTTAGCTGGCTGTGCCGTTTGGGCCTTGAGAGATACTTTGTCAGGGGCCAGCAGCATCTCCTGTCAGAAGCTGTAAACAGAAAGAGTTAAATAGTGAATGCTACAGGTGGTGATATTGGTCATTAGGTATTTGAACAAGGGAATTTTCAGTGAAAGCTAAAAAAACAAGCTCAGAGGAACAGAGACTTTGCAGGAATGGTTTTTAAAGCCAGGTGTTCCATTTGGGCTCATCTCTGCATTTGAGTGCATTGGTTCGTGTTATGCAGGATGTCAGGTAACTTTTCATGCTGCTGCCTGGCTCTTAACATTTAGAAAACAGTAATTTGTGAAAGGTCAGTATGTTCTCTTAGAAGTTCTTATAATGTCTCTAAGTGACTTCAGGAGGAGTCCCCAGCACTTGCCCAAACAGAAAGTGTGTCTAACAAATAGCTTTTAATGTGATTATATTGTTTATTACACTGTTATTCATCTTGAGTCCCAAGGAAGCCTTCCAAAGCAATGGTTTTCAATTTGTGGACACTCTGGGGAGTTGACAATGGAGGTGGATTTAAAACCACCACTGTATAACATAATAGTATATCTATCAATCACTTTGGATATGTTGCAGTAAAAATTCAAAAAGTAAAAATATTGCGGTTTCACAAAAGCAGACAAACTAGCCAAACCTGCCTTATTTTTGCTCATAGATGTTGCAGAAATAAGCAGGTAGAGTTTGAGGCTTGGAACCACTCCTGATGGTGGTATTTCAGCCTGGATGTAATCACTTGTGGTTGTTTGCCTTTTCCTAACCCCAGAGCCTTGTTTTTGCAGATGGACCAGCTGCATATCCAGTCCCGGTGCAGAACACCAAGCCGCTACTTACTGTCAGCTTCACGTCAGGAGACATCAGTTTAATGAACAATTATGATGACTTGTCTCCTATTATCATCCGCTCAGGGTTGAAAGGTACAAAAGGAAACCATTTCACCCCCTTCCTATGCTCTGTTTTTCTCATATTTTTAGTGATGTTTGTGTAGGTTATGTTTTTGAGGTTGTGCCTCCTAACCCAGAATCACTCAGCCACTGTTATTGCTGTTTCCAGCAGTGACACCTGCTGGGGGAAGAGCAGTGCTTGGCTGATACAGCTTTTATGTTTGAAAAAAAATGTTTCCGTTTTTGAGATTGTGTTTTTACGGCAGTTTTGTAGAGCAAATTGGTCTGTTTGCTGTTTTTCAGCTGAATGTGCTAATATGTTTGTGGGTCTTTGTGTGAATGCCCCTGCTACCTAACACTTCCTTTTGCGTCTTTAATTTCACAAGGTCTCCTCCCATGCTTTTGGTAACCAGGTACAAATCGCGGTGCTGCTTTGACTCCCACAAGTTCTGGAAACGTGCTAGAATTGTTAATTATCAAGAGGCAAGTTATTCTGAGAGAAGGAAAATTTCACTGATTAATCACTATACATCTTACTAAGTGATGTGCATGAATGTAAGATCAGCATTCCATGTAAAATCTTTAATTCACATTGAAATTTTTGCTGTTCTTACCTATGAAAAGTCCCTTACTTTGCCAGCACTCTCAGTACAATTTATGGTGCTTTGCCTGGAGAGAATTTTAATTCACTATGGCACATAATCACATGTTTAAGTATAGGTTCCATTGATTCTTTTTCATCTCCACAGGTAAATTAGTTTTATATTGGATGAGAAAAAAATAAATTAAGCTGCTGGAGCAGGCTTTTAGCTGTTCTGTAACAGGGGGATATTTTTGGTGAAAAGTTGCCCTAACACCACCCCAGTAGTTTTTAGGTGCTCCACCGTGTAGGGTAGTCTTAGGAAGTTAAAAAAATCACCTTTGAGGTTTCTTTTCCATATGTGCCACACAGATGTGTTCCACATCCATGTGTGCCAACACAAGAAGGGCGAGGCTGGCAAAATGTAGCCTCCTGGGGCAACCCTGTGATCCAGAAAACGTCTTCAACCAAAATGATGCCTAAAGTCTAGAAAACTGGAACCAGCTTAGAGAAGCTCTAGGATAGGAAGTAGTCTTGAGTTGTCATCTAGTCTAGCGTTTGGCTGGAAACAGCAGGAGAAGCAAACTCCATCTCATTCTCTGTTTCAAGCTGCAGGGCTCTGTCTTGCTGAGGATTTAATCCTGTGTCTCTTTCCCCATTGACTTTCACTGATCACAGACAGATCCCTTAATTACATCACCCTCCTTTAGCAAGATATTAATGTGCAAGCTACAGTAGAAATATTTTTTATGAATGGTATACTGGACTACATCGTTGACAGCAGTAGAAGAACAATGTGCAAAATCTTACTGAATTGGGAGTATGTGTAAGATGGAGAGAGAAAGGTGACTGGGATATCACTGTCTGTTGTTTGGAAGCTATCCGTTGTACAGTAGAAAGTATTTTGCATATAGCTGTCATATAGTTATGAACATTTTCTGTACCTTCTTATAATTTTTTTTCAAGTAACTGTAATCTTACTGGTTATTATCATATGCAAGAATGTGCAAAACCACCCAGCTCAGGGTCTCCATCCTCTCCAGCCACTTGGTATTCTGCTGAGAGTGGATAGTCTTCAGTATTGTTTGTGAGTCTTCATTCATGTGTTTCTGTTTGAAATCTGTAAGTATTGCTTTGTGATCCCTGCAGCAGATGCCCTTGTTTTTATGGGCTGCTGTAGGCTACTCAATGTATTTTTAAAGCAGGCAACTATAAAACTATTTCAAGTATTACCAATATATTTTTGCTGTTCTACTAGCTTTGCATAGCTTCGTTATACTGGGAGTATTCATATTAAATTGATGCAGAAAAACATTTGCTGTTGGATGAGAATTTGGTTACCCAAATACAAGTTTTTCTTTTCATCCAGCTTGAACGCTTCTGGGAGTTTTATCAGTTCTAGCTCTCTCCTGAGCTGTTCAGTTGTATCCTTTCTATTTTTTATGCTTTTTAACTCTGTGATTCTCACTCCACTGCTATGTGCAGAACTGCTGAACTGAATCTACTAGTTGTGCTAGTTAGCTACAACTACTATCCACAGAGCTATTACACATTTAGAGTTCTATCTATTCAATGTTTGCTGATATACATGCCTGTAGTGGCTGGCAAGTAGTTTTAAGGGATGGCTCTGATCCACAGATTCACTTGCAGACCGTTACCCTAGATGAAACTTCCATCTGATTTCTAATCTCTGTGCTTGCACGGAGACCTAGTTATCAGTTAAGCAATTGTACGTCAAAGTTGGCAGTGCAGCATGCTGTAGAGCCTTGCTGTCCTGGGGGAATACTGCAGCCCTTGTCCAGCCCTTTGCTACCTTTGCAGCAGCTTAATTCTAGGAGTTTTTAGAGAGAGAGAGAAAACTGCTGGATGCAATAATTGCTCCTCTTCCTTTTGGTATGGGGATCGACTGAAAGTTTTACCTGAAGACATGTATCCAAAGGAGATTATTTTTTCACTTTGCTAATTGTGTAGTTAAGCCACTTGCCGAAAGTGGAGTTGATCAGCATGCTTCATTGATTTCTAACCTGCCTATCTTTATACTCTGGGAGAAAGATGAATTAAATCCCATTGTAGATTACTTAGAGGGCTGGAGACTAAGAGAAAAAAAGAGGCATACAATGCCTAGCTACAAAAAAATTATCTTGGGGAACATGCGTCTTGCCTCTGGTATGTACAGAAACATAATTCCCATGAGAAATATCAGACAGTTGAAATAATACAAAACCATTTTAAATTGCACTTAAAAGTCCCTGAAAATGACAAGTTGACAACTTGAAACAATTTTGAGTTCCTTCCTGCCAACTCTGATTTTTCTGCTGCTTCTTCATTTGAAGACAGCTTCTCGCCCACCAATATCTTCAAAAGGTTCTTGGCAGACAGAGCATCCCAGAGCACAAAAGTTTTGTCTTTACCTTCATTTTATCTCAGCACAGAATAGCTGCCTCTCACCTCTGGTTTAAGTGTAAAAAGGTTTTAAGACTAGCTTATGATTCCTTGCATGTGCAAATCTGCCTCTGAAACACAAGCAGAAACACAAAATACTGTTTTGGTGCTCTTCTTGCAGTGTGACAAAGAGCTAGAGTATATAAGGGTTTGAAGTCAAACTGTGGGCGTTGCTCATCGTGAAGTGCCTGTAGGAGAAGTAAATGATATGTATATTCATATCCATTTATACGGGAGACTAATCAATCCCTGTGTACTTCTGGCAAACTCCTGCTAGACAGATGAGTAGATTTTCACAAGTCAGGTGTCAAAAGAAAGCTAGGACATGGAGGGCATATGTATTTATGGACAAAAATCCCAAAGTCTTTCTAGTTTGACATTATACTAAACTTGAACTCTAGTTTGAGTTCTGCCAAAAGTTATATTCACAGCCAGTGAGGACCTGAGGCATTGCCAAATATGCTGCTTTTTTGCACCATAGGCCCTTCTAGACAAATGCTCTTCGCTGCTCTCTTAGTGAGATTGTCTGCATATTAACTTGATTCCACTTATTTACCCCAAAGATGTGCAAAGGATCTTCCACATCAGTTTTAACATCTCTAATTTAAAGTTCTTGTCCTTAGGTACTTAGGAGAAACCAGTGATTACATTGTAGACTTACCATGAAGAAAGAAAAATGAATGGTTTTTACACATTTTTTGCCTTTTACAAAATAAAAAGAGTCATACTTGGAAATGCTTATGCAACATATTTGCTACTATTTCAGTGAAAGGATTTAGGTTTCTAAGTACTTAAGTAACTTTTGAGAGCATGATTTAGCTGTTCAAGTCACTTTGCAGCATATGGAAATGCTGTCCCTACCGATTCTAATCAGTGATTATTGCAAACTATCTTTGTGATTTCAGATGTGGTGGTACAGTGGTGTACACAAGGAGACCTACTAGCAGTAGCAGGGATGGAGAAGCAAAGCCAGCTGGTTGACCTTGGCAATGGATCCCTGTTGAAAAGCGCGCTTGTCAAGTTCTACAATGTGCGCGGGGAACATATCTACACTCTGGAGACACCTGTGCAGGTAGGAGGTATTTTTTAAGTCAGTTCTCAATGCTTCGATGACATGCTTTTCCCACATTAGCTCGTTGGTATAGACCTGCAATGTGAAAACGATTGCAAAACATCCTTAACACACTCTAAAGTATGATACAGGTAAAAAATGCACTACAGATAATTACTGTTTGCACTAAGGTAGACATCCAAGAATGCATCTGATTCTAAGGCCCGTTGTGCTAGTTATTGTGCAAATATGTAATGAGAAACAGTCTGTTTCCCAAAATCATTGGGCCATGAATGGACAAGACAGAAAAAGGAAATTCTGTTATTTTATGGATGACTGAGGAGAAAAGACTAGATAGCTTGCTTCATGTTGTAGCAGAGCCAAGAGCTGGACAAAAATATTCCAAGTCCAATGTGATAACTACAAGATTATTCTCTGTTATTGCTGTAATTTTCTAATGTACAGTCATTGCAATATTTTGATGCAATATTTTACTTTTTATGGCATCAGATGGAGAAAGAGAATCAGAAAGGCTTGTTTCTGTTCCCACCTTCTCTACAGACTTTCACTGTAACCTCAGTTGTGTTACTTGACACATGGTCTGTGCGATGCTTAGTAGCACAACAGGCTTCATAGGTCTCTGCTGATGTTTCAGAACCCAGCTGAATGTCACTTTACAGGTTATTTCATTTTCTGCAGAATAGGGATGACTCCATTATGATTTTTGACTGTTCTAGTGAAACTTAATTTATAATAGCTTAGAAATCTAAAAATGAAGGAAAATGCTATAGATATATTTAGTTAATTATGTTTAATTATGATATAATTTATTATAATTTCTTTTTCAGTACCCTGATCTGGGAAGGATACAAAAGGATGACATAGTAAACCAGCTGCTAAGCTTTTGTGTTTGCTTATATTTAGTATTAACCTGTGCTTATTAACATCAGCACTGTAATTTAGATAGTATTGTTTAGTTTTGTAATGTAAAAAATAATGGTCTCTAAAGCCAACCTAAATACGTACAGTGACATCTAATGCTGATTTAGGTAACTAAAGGACTTACCCATACACACTGCTTTGCTGTCTTAAACATAGCCCTTTCAGGAAAGTAGCATAGCCCTTTCTTCTCTGGATTGATGGAGAAGACAATTATACTGGTGTTGCTTATTCCCAGATCAGGTAAAAAGCAGAGCTCGTTCTGTTGCTTCAGTACTAGAATGCAGCATGTCCACGTTAGCCATCGAACCAGTGTAACATGCTGGGGTCAAGCTGTGGAATCAAGTTGTGGTTTGAGCATCAGAACTGGTGGGTTCAGGTTGCCTTAAGGTGTGTGTGTTTGTGGGTGTGTGTGTGTGTGCAGGCTCTTCTCTTAGTGCTTTGTTCCCAGTAACCTCAAATTCTCCTTCATTTAAATACCTTCATCTCCTCCAGTTCTCCCTATATTCCTTAAATTTCTTTTCATATTTTCAGTTCTTCTCCTTTTTCCTCCACTCAATCAGCTGGGAGAAAGCATATATTGTGACTGATGTGAGAGCTAATTATTCTGCCGTTATATGAGTACTTACAGGGCAACTGACAGGTCGTGCAGAACAGGTAACTGTCGAGTTCATACTAGAATCATAGAATCACAGAATGGTTTGGGTTGGAAGGGACCTTAAAGTTCATCTAGTTCCAACCCCCCTGCCACGGACAGGGGCACCTCCCACTAGCCCAGGTTGCTCAAAGCCTCATCCAGCCTGGCCTTGAACCCCTCCAGGGATGGGGCATCCACAGCTTCTCTGGGCAACCTGGGCCACTGCCTCACCAACCTCACAGTAAAACATTTCTTCCTAATATCTAATCTAAATCTGCCCTCGTTCAGCTTAGAACCATTACCCCTCATCCTCTCGCTCCACTCCCTGATAAAGAGTGCCTCCCCATTTCTCCTGTAGCCCCCTTTAAGTACTGGAAAGTCTCCCTGGAGCCTTCTTTTCTCAGTCTGAGCAACCCCAGCTTTCTCAGCTTGTCCTTGTATGGGAGCCCTCTGACCATCTTTGTGGCCCTCCTCTGGACTCGCTCCAACAAGTCCATGTCTTTCTTACATTGGGGGCCCCAGAGCTGGACACAGGACTCCAGGGGAGGTCTCATGAGCGCTGAGTAGAGGGGGAAAATCATCTCCCTTGACCTGCTGGTCACGCTGCTTTTGATGCAGCCCAGGACACGGTTGGTTTCTGGGCTGCAAGCGCACACTGCCGGCACATGTTCAACTTCTCATCAACCAACACCCCCAAGTCCTTCTCCTCAGGGCTGCTCTCAATGCTGCAGTATTTCTCATAGTGAAAATACTAACATAAACCTGTCTGCTCCTTCCAGCTGCTAATTTTTCCCTGAAATTGCAGCACTGTAATATCATGGAGATTTCTTCCCCCATTGTCAACTTCAGATGAGAAGCCGACAGCTTCAGAAGTTGTAGGCCAGGTTGGAAATAAAGGAGGAGAGGGGCTGGGGTGGCAACCACTACTTAATAGCACACTCATGGAGTCTCATTTCCCTGGGAAAGCTGGGTAAAAATAACATTGAAACTGATATATTTATGTTTATTTAAAAACTACATGCATAAACCTGCCTACAGTTAGAGCCGCTCCTCTTACTAGTCAGTGTTTATTCTCTTTATTTAGTGCATTTAAATTCATATTTACTAAATTGCAGGAGGAAGTGAGGGGTCTTTCAGAAGGACACCTCTGTCTGCTCAGGGGGACTTTATGCTTCTATGTATTTGAATGCTGGTCAGCAGTATTACCAGATAAATAACAGGTGTGCTAGAACATTGCTAAGTATTTGGTTTACTAACAAAACCAGATAAAAAATGCTGGTGCAAAAAAAAATGCTAGTAACTTTTGCTATTCTGAACCTCTGCTCCAAAGATGTATAAGCAAAGATGACAGAGTGAATCAGTGGTCCAAATTTGTCTGATGACAAATTCATCAGAGTAAATTAATTAGTTTTCTGTACCATGGCAGTCAGCCTTATAATGGGATTTTCTAAAATTCATCACTGGTTATTGAAGAAAAGAAAATAATTTTCTGATCTTGAACTCCTCTAAAACCATTTCTTCTGAAGCAAGCAAATGTGTGACTGGAAAAGCACATTTATTCTAAATAAGCATTGTTCTATATACGGGTCAAAAAAGTAAAGCAACAACAAATTTAGAAAATAGTGGATAACAGGTGCAAAACTGATTTTCCATGTGGTCCTCTGTCTGAATTCTTTGATAAAGCAGACATCTGAAAATTTTATCAGTAAAATATACTGAAATGGTTTTGTTTCCGCTGTTTGTCTGTCCTGTCTTTGGTAGGATATTCAGGAAACAGATTTTATCATTTATAACAAAACACAACCTAAAAGTGATGTAGGATTTATACGCAACTTGTCTGGAACATTACCTGACACAGAGTCACTACAAACCCCAAGGTAGAAAAGATTTGCATACTGCAGGTTAGTCATATTGATGATGACTGTTGTCATGGATCCCTTCAAGGTGTTTTATGTGCCACCTTCTGCAGCTTTAGTATGGTTTTGGCATCTTCTGTCTCTTTTGATTAACTCGCTTAATCTCTTACCTTCCTATGGTTCATAAATCTAGTTTGCTGACCATAAAACCCTAGGTAGGGAAATCACACTTGGTTAGTAGTATCCAAATGAACACAGTAGCTTTTCATGAAAAATAGTGCTCATAAAGAGTGGTAGAGTTAGCACAGTGTAACAGTTTCTCTTGTTCCCTGCTCTGGGGCTTCAGCCTGCCACCCCGACATGCTGCAAGAATATATTTGCAGAATATAGTGGAAAGAGGTGAAAAAGCATCGGTAAAGGTTGGGCAAATGTTGAATCTTTGCTACACAAAATGAGGCTGGTTTGAACTTTGAAAGAATGATGAAAAAATTTCAGAAAGTCACACCAGACCTTTGTCTTATTGGAAGCAATTATATGAAAACTGGGTCCATACTGTGGCTCCAAAGACTTGGTTTTATAAATGAAGAGCATTTCTTGTTTATTTTATAAATAAACAGCATATCTTAAAGGCCATTGATTAGCTGATAACTATTCAAAGTATACTATGAATGTCTGTAAAACTTAGCTCTTTACTGTGCTTGCACTTGTGTACACAAACACCAACCTGAGAACTAAAACTATGCTCAGTTCTTCTAGCTGTCAGTTTTTTCATGGTCTTGTTTTTCAACATTTAAAAATGTGACTAGAACAGCAGACTGCCCCAGTGCTCATAATTTTTTATTGGGAGACTCTGATTTTCTTACATTATTTGTTAAATCCTCATAACCCTTCCCTGGCATCAAGCAGGGATGAGAATAATCAACTCAATCAAGACTGTTTTACAGTCTTGGTAAAATTTTTTACTGGAAATGCTGCAACCCAGTTCTGTCATTTCAAAATTTCTCATCTGATGTGCATCCAGGTCTTTATTACATCAACTAACCATACCTGCTGTCATAAAGCTCTCTTCTGAGCGGATACAGCTGCCTCATATCTTCCCATCTGAACTTTAAACAGAGGAGTCTCCTGCAGGATCACTTAAAAATTACCTAACTGTCAACTTTACCAAACCTGTGAAATTATTCTCTCTGATGTTTCAAAGTTGTGGCTTATATTTTGGTTTCTTCTTCACTTCTTATAAGGTTCTTTTCTGTATGTCCCAGAGAGGACCAGGGGAACAAGAACGTGGATTTAGAAACCTTGATGCTGATCTCTTTTATACACCTATAATCCTAGAGTAAATTTACATTATCTCATTATTTTATACCACTGTGTAACTGACACAAGAACAGATTAAATCTCAAGAGCAATGAAGAAGAAGGATGTGGCAGGTACCTGACTTTTGTCAGTGCCTTTTCAATTGCGTTTATTTTGCAAGCAGCTTGAACTCTCTCATTACTGCCAGACAGTATGAGGGCTGAGCCACACTCTCAATCATGAAAATACCAATCGGTAAAGGATACTTTATGTGATCTTTCATCAAATTTAAGGCTCTGTCCCACAGATTATGGTTATGACAAGCCATGTAATAATTATTGATGGTACACAAATGATTTCTCAGTTCTTTTGAAGTTCTCCACTACAAAATGCCTTTAGCCATTACTGTGAAAATCACAAGGTTCAAGTTGCTGCTTTCCATTTGCATATCAGTCAGCCTGAAGGTTTGTGCCTTCGTGGGACTACATGTGTGTGTGGTGGTGCCTAGATGTAATGAAAATGAAGCTTCTTCATTCATCCTGTTTTAAAACCATTATTTTCCTTGAAATTTAAATCTAGGATAAGATCACATAGCAGGGAAGATCTTTTCTCTGAAAAAGTTGTTTCGTCCAGCCCTTTGTTTTGATGACAGACATTGATATAGTGCTGTGCAGCTGCATTCTGCTTTGTATCATTCATATAAAAACATCTTGTCCCAGTTTCTGACCTTTAAGCATCTTGAATTTGTAACTGAAGGGAAAGCTTTTTTCCCCACACTAGGTGAGTAACTTCTGGGCTGATCTAACCCAGGTGTCTGGGTACCATATTACTAGAGAGGAGTGGATAAAGGTTACTACTGATGGTGCCTTGACCCTTATCTTCTGTAAAGTTAATTCTTGTTTGGGGCATCATATGAATAGCAAAGATATTCCAAAGAGGCCTTGACCTTTCAGTAAATACAGTTCATAATTTAGATGAAAAACTTATTTGCTTAAACTTTTGAGTGTCACGGATTGTGAAAAGAATGGAGCCCTTCACAGGAAGGCGTAAACCTTTTGTATTTCACTGATTACAGCCTGCTGCACAATATTCTTCATGGAGTGAGAGTTTCTTCTTTGCTCGGTGTTGTTTATTTGTATAGAGATAGCAGTTACGGGATTGAAATTCCGTATAGTATGTGTATCTGTGCAAATACAGATGCTTTGTAACACAGGAAGGAGATGACAGGTGGATGCAGCTAACACTCATGAAAGGCAAAAGTAATAGTGATAGGGCTATAAGAGGTCACAACAGATAGTGCTTTACATGAAAAAGATGGGGTTTAAGACGAGACTTTAGAGAGGTCCTTGCAAGCACAACTCGGTATTCTCACATGAACTCTTAATGTTTGTGCAGCAGGGAATAATGTCCAAAGCAGCGTTTGAGTTATGTATTGTTTTTCTGCGCTGCGTTCTGACACCTAGTGCCAGTCACCTCTGACACTGTTTCTACTGTCATGAATTTAGACATTTCTGAATGGAGACAAGCAGAAGACAAAAGGCCATTCTCTGTTTTGTTCGTGGTGCTCTTTCACAGTTTACTTCCTTTAGGAGTAGCTCAAAAGAGATACTGCAGCAGAAGACTCAGTGCAAGACAAAAAAGCCAGTTGGGTTTTATCCACTAGTTTACTGTCTTTGGGCATGTATTTTAACTTTTCAGTTGTAAAATGTGAGCTGTTACGAGTAGATTGATTAGGTGACTGAAAAAATAATCTGCTTAGGGCATCAAAAGGTCCTGATTTTTAACACTGTGTGACTTTGAAGTCACTTATCCTAGCTAGGTAGTGAATTTGATAGGCAGTTCCTTGTGAGAAGAGCTTTAAGCCTTGTGAGTAAAAAGCACTGTTTAAACATTAACCACTGTTATCAATAATTTCAGGTGTTCACATTCTTCTCCCTTTCTGTGGGCAATAGCATGTACTTCTAAGTTTCTGGAAGACTTGTAGTGACATGATTGATGCTGAACTCATGTGATCACTGTGCAACTGTCTTGAGAAAGTATACACTCCTTTAAAGTTGTATCTTTTTCCTCTCCATGCAGCGTCCCATCATCTCGATCTGTTGGGGTCACAGGGATTCACGCCTGCTGATGGCTTCCGGACCTGCATTATATGTTGTCAGAGTCGAGCACAGGGTCTCCAGTCTGCAGCTGCTGTGCCAGCAGACCATTGCTAGCTGTCTGCGGGATGACAAGGATATCAGCAAACTGACCCTGCCCCCTCGGCTCTGCTCATACCTCACCACTGCCTTTATACCAACAATCAAGGTAAAAGGAAAGAAGCATGTGTGTGTGAGGAAGAGGAAGGGTTTGCTTGATTCCACATCCCCCCCCATGCTGCTCCTAAGTGACAATGGATAAATTATAAGACATTGTAGTAATCATAATTATCATTTTAAAAGTTTGATTAAGGGTCATTCCTGTCCTCTTCTGCAGTCCACTAATCTGTTTGGTGCCTATTAACATCTGAAAAGAGGGCTCACACATGCTGATTTGCTTTTATTCCGTGGGGATGGCCTTTCCAAGGACATCCCAAGGGTAAAATATGCTGGTGACTCACAAAGACTTCTGAAGAAGCTCATGCTGATCATAATACTGTGTCATAGTTATAGGAGAGATTCACAGTGGTAAAACTGTTGCCTCCCTGCTTGTTACATGAGTCCTTACAATGCCAGAAAAATTATACTTTAGACCTGTGGCTGCCCAAATATTTGTACTGACAGTGAGTTCTGCTAACCTTACTGCTCCAGCAGTGCTATGGGAAAATGAACCAGATATTCTGCCTTTTCCTGTGCCACTAGGAGAGCCATCTCCTCAGCCCCTTTTTTTCGTGGTTTTGCTGTCAGTTACATCTCAGGATTTCTGAACTCTGTCACAGCCTATAAACCAGTGCATTAGTTGCTAAATCTCCTACATTCAAACATATATTTTTGTGTTATATATTTATTGTTTATGTGTTACAGCATTCTCTTGAGCCAGTTCCAGGTCCTTATTAAAACAATGCAAAGCTGGAATAACTGATTTGAAATTAGTGGAGTTGGCCCCGCTTAAATGAGAACAAATTATGCCTATAAAATAATGATTCAGCGCAGTTCCATTTGGGTACTGCTAATCAGGGCAATTTGTGCAACTCTGAAACATTTAATTTGCCAGAGAAGAATAAATGCTTTGCTGTAACTATAACTCCTCCATCTCCAAAAATGCAGAGCATTTAACAGACCAGTGGGTCTCAGTTCTTTCTAGCATGCCTACTTCCCCTGAGGATGCTTTCTGTGTTGTCCCAGAGCCACCCCTGCAGCTCTCTGGAGCATCAGTGATGCTTGGCTGTTAGGGAAGGCAGGGGAGGGGAAGGGACGGGATAAAGGCAGCAGTTGGCTGTAGCAGGGCTGGGAGCTGTGGTGGAGATCAGAGGGACAGAGGCAGTACAGGGGCACGTCACTGCCGACAACCCTTCTGTCACCTCCTAGAGGGCAGGTCAGGGTGGGGAGCGGTCATGGAGCTGCGTAGCTGAGGCGCTGAAGCAGAGTTCCCGGAAACCACATGCCCCTTTTGTTTCATGGGTGTTATTGGAGCCTCCTCAACACCACTTTAAACTATGCCCCGATTCTCCCCCAGCCACATACTCCCACCTACATTGTCAGCCATGCCTCCACCTTCTTCCCTGCCACCAAAGAAATTTCTTCCCTGCATACACCTTGCTCCCAGCTTGAAGGCTACATTATAGATCACTCCTCAGCCCCTATCCATCTCTCCAGTGTCAGGAGGCTCCTTTTTCCCTACTTTCTATTTTTTGCATTTTCATTTTGAAAGAAACTATGTTGACTTACACACATTAGTAGCATTTGTGTCATAACAGGCTGTATTGTCCTAGAGAAAACCAGTCAAGCTGCTTTAGGACTGAGCTCTTCAATGGATTAATACAGTGTGCTGGCAAGCAGAGTAAAAAGTAAACCTGAGCTTTGTGCTCATATTTCTCTATGCTGCATACAAATAGGCCCTCAGCAAAGATGGGTCATGTGCTTGGAAGTGACATGAGTGGTACAAGCTTCTTCCAGAGTGGACAGAATTGTAGGACAGTGGCATAGCATGTACCAGTGCTAACCAGGAATGGTAACCTGAGTGGCCACGTTCACTTGGGGGACAGCAAGAGACAAAATACTCTGAGACTTCGACTCAATCACAGTACCCAAGTTAAAAAAGAAGTTTATGACAGAGCTGGGACTTGTTTGTTGTCTAATTCAGTTCTCTAACCACAGGTCCAACCTTCCTCTTTGATGTAGCTAGTTTTGCTTTTCTGTGCTTTTGACCTAAATAAATAGTACGCAGCTGGTCTATCTTGCATGTGGGTCCTGCATAAGTGACGCGGTAACCTGTACTAATCTTGACTTCCCAAGGTACAATTGAGTTCAAATTCCATTAGTTGCGTTGGGATTAAGTCACCACATTTAAAAAAAGCAATAACCTACAGGAAACTTTATCTTTCCTTCCTTCATTTAATTAAGCCTCCTATCCCAGACCCAAACAATATGAGAGATTTTGTCAGCTACCCAACAGCTGGCAATGAACGGCTTCACTGCACGATGAAGCGGACAGAAGATGACCCAGAAGTCGGTGGTCCATGTTATACTCTGTACCTGGAATACCTTGGAGGACTGGTGCCTATCCTGAAAGGACGTCGTATCAGCAAGTTGCGGCCAGAGTTTGTCATCATGGATCCTAAAACAGATGGAAAAGCAGGTAGAATTGAATTGTTGCTCTGTATAAAAAATATTTAGAAATACTTTAGATATTAAATCCTCAAGTTAAAGAAAATCTATATATGCAACATGGAAGGTAGCATCTGATTTTTTTTTTGCATCAAAAAAAAAATCTTTACGTGACCTAGGCTCAAGCCTTTAAAATTATACCATGTTTTACAAAAGGAAGTTTCTTGTATTTTGAGTAGCAGGGAATAGGTTGCTAATTAGCAGAAAATATTCTTTAGTTTCAACTTTGAAGTTGATTTAATGTTATTCACCCTTCTGAATCATGTTCACTTGAGTTTGAGCCATTGGAAATTTGGAGTTTATACTAGGCGGGGTGAAGAACGGTTAATTATCTCTGCATAGTTTTATCTCAGCTGCTTGGATTGGTTTTATGTTTCTGATGACTGATAAGTTGTAATTTATATCAGTTTTCTGAAGCAGCACTTAACATTTTCTGGGACCTGTCTTGATAGATGAAATCTATGGAAACAGCTTGATTTCCACTGTGATTGACAGCTGCAACTGCTCGGACTCCAGCGATATTGAGCTGAGTGATGACTGGGCAGCAAAGAAATCTCCCAAAATCAGTCGAGCTAGCAAATCACCCAAACTCCCCAGGTAATAATTTCTTGCATATTTCTTCTTCCTTTAGGGAAAAGGAAGGGTTTCCTTTTCCTTTCCCCTTCCCTTTCCCCTTCCCTTTGCCTCTCCTCTGTCTTTTCCCTCTCCTCTGTCTTTTCCCTCTCCTCTGTCTTTTCCCTCTCCTCTGTCTTTTCCCTCTCCTCTGTCTTTTCCCTCTCCTCTGTCTTTTCCCTCTCCTCTCCTCTCCTCTCCTCCCCTCTCTCCTTTAC
>NW_010130242.1:19565-23090 GCF_000699245.1 Pterocles gutturalis
CCTCTCCTCTCCTCTCCTCTTTTTGTAAACACTGTTTTGACACCTCATAAAATTAAAAGCAAACTCCTTTAGGAAGGTAAGAATCTTCTGGAGGAGTGGGGTCCTCTACAACGTGCAATGCTGGGGTGATCTCAGAGATTGATGTTGAGGTGGTCTTTGGGGAAGGCTGTGGGGCAAAAGATAATGGGAAACAATAGGGCACCACTTCTCCCCAGGCAGTCTCGAAGAAAGATTTTATAAACTCTCCTACCACGGCATCTGCCACATGTAAACTTTTGCCACCATAGGATATATTTTGTCCTTCAAACAATCTGTGTTTTTACCTCCTCTGTGCTCAGGGTCCCTGGTTGAGTTGAAGCCTTTATTTCCTCTGGGGTATTTTCAAATTCCTAAGTCCATGCATAGGTGGTATAGAACCTGGTACAGGCGGCACTGCTGCTGTGGTGACCTTGCAAGGGACCCTCAACAAAGAGATCTTCCTAAACACTGGGTTGACGAGCTTCTGTAACGATATGCAAAATGCACTTCTAAGACATATGTCTGGTTGCTTTCCTGCCAGCTCATCATTGTATTCAGTATGCACATAGACAGAACCCTCCACCTGCACAGAGCCACACCAATGTCTGTGATGCACAGAGCCACACTGATGTCAGTGCCTTCTCATAGGCACTGACATGTATCTGAGAGCTTCATGTTAAGGGACTGAGGCCCTGTTGCCATCTAGCTGCAGCCAACACTTTTTCAAAGACCTTATATTGAGAGCTTGTCCTAGTACGAGGCAAAGCAGATGCATCCCTTTATATGTGAACATAATGTGTGAAATACCGAAGTTTCATTTTAGTAGTACTTGACAAAAGAACCATTGGTTCCTGAGCCTAAAACTGAAATGGCTCAGGAGAAACAACTATCTTGCCTCCTTGATTTTCTGAGAGCATACTTTTGAAATGTAACTTTTGTTCACTATTTTTTCTACCAGTGAGCTTTGTCAGGTCCTCTTATCCATGACCCCTTTGTATAATGGGAGGTAGCAATAATTTTTGGCTTAGAGTAAGATCACTGATGGAAGTTTGTGGAACCTTAGTTTGCTGTACTGGTGTGGAGATCTGCCAGCTGAGGTGTCACGTTTCCATTTCTTGAGGCTTTGCTAGAAGTCTGTGTAGCTGAAATAGTTCAGCCCTACACCTTTTTTGTGGATTAGTGGAGATATATTGCATCTGGCAGAGCTACTATATGCTTTGTTAAATGAATCAGAAAACATCCTGTCAGAGTTACTGCAAGTGTGTCAGGCCTAATGTATCTTTAAATTGGACCCGTAACTCTCCATCCTGTAGACTCGACAGTGTTCAGTAGTCACTTAGAGGACACCATACCAGTTGTCTTCATTTCGTCTTTACATTTGAAGACATTAATTTTGTGCATTTTTGCATGGCTGTTGACGATTCTATTTATTGCTTTATATGCAGAATCAATATAGAAGCTCGGAAATCTCCGAAGATGTCACGAGCTGCACAGGAGATATCAAGATCGCCGAGGTTACCAATAAGGAAACCTTCTATTGGTTCACCAAGCCTAACCCGAAGAGAGTTCCCTTTAGAAGATATTACTCAGGTATTGTGCATGTTGTTAGCAGACCTGAGTCCAAATACATCTCCTTCCAGAGGCATCAAGTTGTGATCACCAATAAAAATTTTTAATTTAGTTGCAGTAACTAGATGGAACAACTAGAGAATTGCATCTTCCAGTTCAGTGTTACTGTTCAAAAGTGTCAATGGAATGTCAGACATTGTTTGATAAATCCTGACACCACTGAGTTCTATCAATGTGAATCCGTATGAGAGGTGATGTTGTTGGCTGTTTGAAAGTGTAGGTGAAAATGCTTCATCAGTTTCTCAGAGCTATCTTAATACCACCATATTTCTCTGCTTTGCTAGGAATTGCAGAGTTAAGGAAATCCTTGCTTCAGAGGGCCACATGTTCTCTCTTTCATAATTAACATGGAACAGCCTTAATTGGAAGGCAGGCAAGGAATTAGCACTTTCTGCTCTTTGTGGTGTTCATGTCCTGTGGATAAATGAAACTTAGCTGTCTGTAGAGCTGTCTGGTTTACGTATTTTATTAATTCCAGCCTGCGTTCTCTTAATTTTGTTTTGTTTTGTTTTGTTGTTTTTTTCTGCTCTGTCATTTCACGTTTTCCTTTATAGTGAAGAATTCTGGATGAGTTACATAGCAGCAGTAGATAGGACCAAAAGTCCGTTGGATAGAGCAGGAGACCAGAGGCTTAGATCCTGCTCCTGATACTAACGTAACTCTTGGCCTTTGAGAAAATCTCTTGGTCTTTCAGCCCCATAATTTGATCACCATGGAAGCAGTGTTTTGGGAAGCTACTTTGGAAGCTCCAGGAAAAACATTTATTGTTATGAGTAATTAATTTCTGTCTTATTCATTGTTCTATAAAGTGATCTGTAAGCATAGAACCAAAGGGCAGGATGTATTACTTTCTGAAATACAGAATAGCCACGCTCTTGTGCAGGAGAAGCAAGCATCTGAAAACAGACCTGTTCTCAGTAAGCATGTTGTTCAATTCTTCAACAGCTTTAATCAGCCTATGTGGCTGTTGTATGCATCATTTCTGGTGGTATTCAGATACCAAAATGAGACCTCATAATGACTGAGTATAACAGTTGCTACACAGGCATTTTAGGCTGTTTCAATAAAATAAAACCAAGAGAAGCTGAAATTGTATTATCACTTGCAATGGCTTCATTGCTCCGTGGGTTTTTATTAGAGCTTGATTCAGATTTTATTAGGTGCAAATGATCTTGATTTTGCTTTGCAGCACAACTACCTTGCTCAGGTCACGTCTAATATCTGGGGAACGAAATTTAAAATTGTGGGTTTGGCTGCTTTCCTACCAACTAACCTTGGTGCAGGTAAAAGTAAACTCTGTTGATTTTTTGCATGTCAAACTCTGTCTAACAAACAAAAACTTATGCCATGTAATTCTTTTTAAGTGATCAAAAGGCTTCTTTAACATAGCACTCATTTTCTGTGGACAGTAGGAATTAGATTTTACAAAATTCACTGTAACTAAGAGAGATTAAAATCTATAAATACAATAACAAGATTATCAAGAAAATGTTAAAAGTCTCAGTGGTAACAAAAAGATAAATTAACAGTCAAGCCCCAACCTTTATTTTTACAGTTTATTTGAACAAAACCCAAATGAATAGAGAAAATTTTTGCAAGAAGACTATAAAATCATAGGGCTTAAATTACTGCAATAGAAATATTTTTAAAATTCATATTTTTATGGTCATTTAGCTACTAATTATACCAAAATAATGTTTAAAAAGCTCTTACAGCATCGTGCTCAAGATTCTTCAAGTCAGTGCATAGCCTTATCATACGGTTCTTTTGCTGGAGCATCAGTAAATTGGTAGCCTTCATTAAAAATAGCAGTTGTCTAGACTCTTGACCTTTTTCTGGGGAGGCCAATTCTCCCTGGATAGTCCTGCTGAAAGGAGG
>NW_010130242.1:23121-29883 GCF_000699245.1 Pterocles gutturalis
CTAAGTAAAGCACAGAGTACCACCTAGCAGAACTGAGCTCTGAATTGAAATATTAACGCAAGTATAGGAGTTTGACAAGCTCTTTGGAAAGCTTGTTTTTTCCTATGTTGCATTATATATATTAGGTCAGGACTACATAACGATGCCCTGGATGCAGAATTAGCTTAATAGGTATCTTTTGTGTCTGTATTGACTACTATCAGACAAGAGATGGAGTCCCAAGTACTGGGGAAAGAATCATTTCTGGCCCAGGCTCCAGGCAAAGGTTGTCCTCTCAGGATGCTGTCCCCCTGGGAACAACCAGTGCTGCTACAATAGGGCAGCGGCACTTTCTACTTAATAAAGTCTTGCAGAAACCCTCAGGTTTGTTCCAACCACTTTTTTTTTTTTTTCTAATTTATGACTTTCTGGCATCTGCATTTGCAATCATTGTCAACAGGTAGTGTAAAAATGACCCTACTGGGTCAGACCAGAGGTCATTCTAATCCTGTCATTGTCAATGACAAATAGGTAGGGAAGGATATAAGTGTAGAATAAGTGTGTAGTGATACTTCCTTCAAATGCTCTCCCAGTCTCCGATGGTTTGGGTCCCAGAGACTTGCTGAGCCAGGAGAGGTTTTTTTGTATGTGTTAATCCTCAACAGATTTCCTTCCTGAGAGCTTTCCAGTTTTCCCCTAAACTCAAATAAGTCAGTCGCATCCTGTGGTGAAGAGTTTCAAAAGTAGAATGGAAAAATTATTTTGCTTCTGTAAAAATAGATGTGAGTATCAGAAGAAGTAATTAATTATTTCTACAGATTATTCAACTACAGAGATGCTGCTTCTACTTAAAGAGAAATAGCTGAAAGTAACAGTCTCTTTTATCCTGTCTATGCAAAGCGTTGCTTAGTGATTTGGCTAAGAATGGCCCATACATGCATTTGTTCATTAATACATTAAATAAAAATAGTCATAGCCCATAGCCCTTCTGTCTGCTTTGAATTGATCCTTTCTTAGCTTTAAATACTATTTGTGTAACAGATTTTCTTTTTATTATTTCTTGTTATACTCTGTCTCCAGTAATATATAAAACCAGTTTGCTGCATCTTCAGCCCAGGCAGATGACTATATATCTCCCAGAAGTGCGGAAGATTTCAATGGACTACATTAACCTGCCTGTCTTTAATCCAAATGTTTTCAGCGAAGACGAAGATGATTTACCAGGTAAGGAGGAGCTGGAGATCTGCCATGTTATGGGTTAAGCTAACTGGAGGACAGATCACTTGTTTCCTAACCCCCTCTGGTAAACACACAAGTCAAAATCCCATAGTCTGATGCAGTCCTGTAGAACTGAATTAGAACAAGGCTAATATGTATTACAGACATTGTTTTATAAAATATGTGGAAAGTATAATCCCTGTAGAGCTGATAAGTTTCAGGTTCAATAGAAAAATAGTCATCTTCTATTTAGTTCACTAAGAATTCCCTGTAGAGTGAAGCCTTGCATTTTGCATCTTTGTAGCATGGAATTGTAATGTGTTGGAAGCACACAGGTTCTTGTGACCTGATGGCAGCAAAGCACAACCTGCTGATAGGAGCTTGGGTTGGAGGGCAGGTTCCTGTAAAACTCAGCTACCCTTTGAGAAGTGTTAAGTGACCATTTCAATTTTTATCAGTACTCAGTCTTACAGAGAGGCTAAAATAGTAAAGCAGTCGATAAACAAGGGGAATCGGAAGAATTTCTCATTTCTCTGATATGTAAGGTAACAGAAGATTCAAGCATGCAGGGAAGGCTTGGGCGCAGGTGATGTGGCAGCTAAAAGGACTGGAAGTACTCAAGACCTCCTCCAATCAAAATATCAGCATGCCAATAAAATTAAATAAGAGACGAGAAGATAAAGTAATACATTTTCAGAATGTTCACATCAGTGAGGGTTTCCAGTTGCTAGGCCACAGCTTTTTGGAACTGCAGGAGTGGCCATCATGGACAGCCATACCCTTTAATAAGGAAGGAGTGTGAGCACTGCAAAGCAATTAAAGGCTAGTGCTAGAGTCCAGTGAAATAATTGGAAACTCCCATTATTTCAGACCAAGCTTTTGACTGCTGAAAGCACCAAAGCTTGCGTCTGACCCAAGTATCAGAGTAGTCCTCTGGACTTCTGAAGAGATACTCACATGCTTAAAATGAAACCCATTCTCTCATGATCTGTGGCTTGGCTTGCCTGCTTTGTCTACATGATACTCACTTGTAGGATCTGAAGAAAATAATAGAGATATTGCTGATTGTATATATATTATGTATAGGAAGCACTCAACACTTTCTGTCATGAAGCCTGGTCCAAACTGGGAGAAAGTAATAAATTAAATAGGAAAAAAAAGTTAATATAAAGTTTTTGTGTCCTTTCCTGAAAACTGGATTAGATCTGCAATAACAATTACTTTTATATTACTTAAAGAGCTGAAACAGTACTCAGAATTACAGGTTGGTGAACACCACATAAATATAGGGAAAAGTGTTAGAGAGTCTTGTTCCAGCTCTTTGAGAAAGCTAATGGAAGAATCATACTTCACTGTCCTCCTCTTCTTGCCCACCTTTTTCTTTTTAGTTTCTTCTGAAAATTAATTTCTGACTTAGCAGATAGAGGCTGCTTAAATCTTCAAAAACATTTTTGGGGATATCTTTTCTTAAAGTCTGCATATAAAGGAAAAAAGTGCCATATACTAATGGGAAAAAATATTGCGGTGTAAGTAATGATAACATGATAGATTAAAAAAAACATAGTAGAAAGCTGCCCTTGGGCTGTGGAATATTAATAGTGAGGTACTCTTGGGACAGGTGTTTTGTAATGTAGTCGGTAAAGATTTGGCAAGGCAAATGGACAGTGAATTGATTTAACTTGCAAATTATGCAAACAAATCAATTAAAAAACATTGGAGAAATGAAAAAAAACATTGTATTTAAATGCTTTTGGATATTAAGCAACACTGCAAAGAATGAGATTTTATTTGATAAGGCACTTAATACCCATGACAGCAACATTCTGGGTTGCTCAAGTCAAGCTAACAATTAAACCTCAAGCTTTGGTGGATAAATTGCTAACTTGCAGGCATCAAGATGAAATCAGGTCTTGCCAGCCAAGCACAGAACTACGCTGCCTTAGGGTCAGTTAAGTTCAGCTGTTGTCCTTGTAAAGGGATGAACAGAACTACCACAAAAATTTACCAGCATAGCCCCAGACCAATATGTATACCCACCACATTTGTGACTGATGCTGATAAAAGCCTAATGCTATTGAAAATGTAATGATAGGGCATAGTTAGGTTACTATAATTTTAGTTAGAAATTAATTAGGAGCTGGGCAGCAGCTGGAGGAGTCCTGACTAATGGATCTCTTGCCTGATCTGATCTTGCAAATCAGAGGTCTCCACAGAATTTGGCACATTTAAATGATCCTGGATACAACTCTAGGATCATGGTTATTACTCTAGTCTCTTTTCCTCCCGTAAACCTGCTGATGCAACTCGCTTCTCATTTTCCATGGTTTTCGTACAGGAAAACTAATAAAGAATCTGCAAGATTCTTGGGGTTTTAGTATAGTATTTACTGTTTCCCCTCATTATTATATTTTGTTCTTTCTTATCTTGACTTCTGCACCTGTGCTTGGTTCCAGTGTCCTCCTTTCCCTGCTGTGCTCCATCCAGCTTTTCAGTAGTAGTTCCTGTTGGAATCATTCTCACCACTTTTTGCAAAAGGAATTGCAAGTAATTGAGCTCCATGTGTCTTCTTAAAATAATCAGGACTGCTTCTTGGCTCACTGTCCCTCGTTCACCACCACCATGTGGGAAACTTTTTGTGTATACATTTGCTTCTTTTCACATTTCTGATTGCAGCCTGTCCAAACATTGATGCTGAAGTTGCCCTGACTACAGTACCCACTTCTTGAATCTTTCTGGCTTCCCATCTTTTTCCTCACATCTTCTTCTACATTTCTCATATGGCTTCCCATCTATTTCCTCACATCTTATCCTTGCAAATCTTTCAAGAACTTTTATAAGTTTTGTCTGTATTTCATTCCATCATATTCCTCTCTCTCTGTTTCATCTTCCTTCTTTTTGCATTACTGGTTGCTTTGTCACCCACTATACTCAAAAGATAGTAATACTTCCCCTTTCCCAACTGTTGTCTGTATTCTCCAGTTTTCCTAAGCTCATTGAGGGGACATTACACTAGATACTATACAGTGCCTTCAGTGCATATCTTCCACTTTCTTTTTCTTTTCCTCCACTTTTTTTTTAATGACAACAGATGTCCAAGTCCAAATTCATATCTGCTGTCAGATCAGGGCAGACTTGCGGAGCATCATTTCATCTTCTTCCTGAAGCTCAGTCCAGCATGGCACAGTGACACCTACCTGGCTCAAGAGGGAGTCAGCCTGGGCCAGCAGGGACTTTTTGGTGCCTCATCATCAGGTAGCAGCAGCCCTAAAGGAAGTCAGGAAGCCACATGAGTGGTCCTAGGACTGGGGGCAGAGAAGAGGTAGCAGCAGCAACAGATCCATGAGTGGATTATCCTTTCTGCTGTTTGTTGATGCATTTATTATCAAAAAAACTTCCATAAAAACTAGTGATTCAGCAAAACTTTTATTGAATTGAGTAGGAGTAATTAAAATTGGCCAATAAGTAAATGGTAATTCAGACCCATCAGGTAAACTCCTTGCTCTGTAAATGTCTGTGTCATTCATAGTGTAGACTGAAAGTGAGCTCTGAACTTTACCTCTGAAGCATCACTCCCAAGAAGTTACTTTAAAGTTGACCACCAGCTGTTACAATGGGAATCAGTGGAGACAGGCTGGCTTATGTGTACAAACTAAGGTCTGATCCATTGATTTTGCTATCTGATAGCAGTCCATCCAAATACAGCAGAGTGCTTAAGCAAATACAGAAAGATAGCAGGTAGCTTAAAAAGTCCAAGGTAAAGTGGAATGACAAAGTACAAAAAACGTGCAGTGTTCTTTTCTTCTAACTCAATTAAAGAACAATTTCCCTCCAGTTTCTGAATTTTGTGTCAATACTGCCATGAAATCTTCCCATTAAACATTTTTAGTGACCCACACGTCTTCTACAAGTGCTGAAGAAAACCCAAAAATATGTGAAACACCACTTCAGGAAAGTTCCCTGTTTTAGTGGCTGGTGAACCCCCCACCCGCTCCCCTAACCACTGCAGTCAGCAAAGGCTCGTGGCCTCTTGCACCTCTGGACCTGGGGCAGCCCCACAGCACAGCCCTCGCCACCCCTATCGCGTGTGTGGGGCTCCTGGGGCAGAGGAGGCCAGGTCACACATCCCCCCATGGGGCAGCAGGTGCCAGAAGGAGGATCTGGGGGAACTACAGCCCTGTCAGTCTGACCTCAGTGCTGGGGAAGGTTATGGAGCAGATCATCTTGAGTGCCATCACGTGGCACGTACAGGACAACCAGGTGATCAGGCCCAGTCAGCATGGGTTTGTGGAAGGCAGATCTTGCTTGACTAACCTGATCCCCTTCTGTGACAAGGTGACCTGTTTAATGAATGAGCAAAATGCTGTGGATATTGTCTACCTAGACTTTAGCAAAGCCTTCGACACCATTTCCCACAGCATTCTCCTGGAGAAACTGGCTGCTCAGGGCTTGAACAGACGTACTCTTCGCTGGGTGAAAAACTGGCTGGATGGCCAGGCCCAAAGAGTTGTGGTGAATGGTGTTAAATTCATTTGGCAGCTGGTCACAAGCAGTGTTCTCCAGGGCTCCGTACTGGGGCCAGTTCTGTTTAACATCTTTATCAATGATCTGGATGAGTGGACCAAGTGCGCCTTCAGTAAGTGTGCAGATGACACCAAGTTGGGTGGGAGTGTTGATCTGCTTGAGCACAGGAAGGCTCTACAGAGGGTTGTGAACAGGCTGGATCGATGGGCTGAGGCCAACTGTATGAGGTTCAGCAAGGCTTACGTGCTGGGTCCTGCACTTGGGTCACAACAACCCCCTGCAGCGCTACAGACTTGGGGAAGAGTGGCTGGAAAGCTGCCTAGCAGAGAGGGACCTGGGGGTGTTGATCAACAGCCGGCTGAACATGAGCCAGCAGTGTGCCCAGGTGGCCAAGAAGGCCAACGGCATCCTGGCCTGTATCAGCAATAGTGTGGCCAGCAGGATTAGGGAAGTGATTGTGCCCCTGTACTCGGCACTGGTGAGGCCGCACCTTGAATCCTGTGTTCAGTTTTGGGCCCCTCACCACAAGAAAGGACACTGAGGTACTAAAGAGTCTGGAGCACAAGTCTTACAAGGAGCGGCTGAGGGAACTGGGGTTGTTTAGTCTGGAGAAAAGGAAGCTGAGGGATGACGTTATGACTCTCTACAGCTTCCTGAAAGGAGGTTGTAGTGAGGTGGGTGTCAGTCTCTTCTCCCAAATAACAAGTGATAGGACAAGAGGAAATGGCCTCAAGTTTTGCCAGGGGAGGTTTAGATTGGATATTGGGAAAAATTTCTTCATTAAAAGGGTTGTCAAGCAGTGCAACAGGCTGCCCAGGGGAGTGATTGAGTCACCATCCCTGGAGGTACTTAAAAAACGTGTAGATGTGGTGCTTGGGGACACATTTTAGTGGTGGACTTGGCAGTATTAGGTTAATGGTTGGACTCAATGATCTTCAAGGTTTTTTCCAGCCTAACTATGACACACTGTGTTCGTTGCAGTGCCCGGCGCCCCCGGTGCCCCTGCCAGCAGCCCGCCGTGCACCGTCAACATCCCCATCGCCC
>NW_010130243.1:0-2047 GCF_000699245.1 Pterocles gutturalis
TTTTCAACTCTTTTGTACTGTCTTATTTGTTTCTTGCCTTGGAGAAGTTAATCATGATGTCTGTTTTGCAGTTGCTGAGGTAAATAAAGTTGTGTTGCATTGTTTCCTTGAGTCATTGACTCCACCTAGCCAGTGCTCCTTTTGGGGAATCGCAAAAAACCTCTCTCGACCATCCACTCGCGTGGGGTGAGACAGAGAAGGATGCTGAGGTCTGAGACAGAGAACAGGGCTCCCCGAAACATTTCCTAGCAAGTCATGCTGGAAACTGCACCTGTGTTTAGTTCTCCTATGAGAAACCATAGGACTTCTGGAGTGCTAGCAAAGAGGAGGGACAACAGAGCTGTGAGGCATTTGCACGCCATAGCTGAGCAGGTATTCTAGACAGAAGACAGGAGAAAACACCTGTCATTTCATGTAAGAAATAACTGCAGCTGTATCAGTGCTCCATGCAGATGGTGGTACCATGAGCACCCGTGACCATACCTAGACTTCAGGAGACAGTGCCACAGCTCTTTTCCTCAATATTTACCAGGACAACCCCTCCCCATCTGTAGCGAGGGAGCCGGGATGCGCATCACCTGCCTACAGGCTTTGGAAACCCCTGGGGAGCCAACTCTTGAAAGCTGGCCTAAGCCATGGAAAGTACATGGGGAAAGGGCTCTGTTCCAGGCCACTCTGTAACTGCAGGAGTCATCTGCTGTACCTGGATTTCTTGCATCAGGAAGAAAGGTCTAGTAATGTGCATACATAAGATGAACACTAGAAATTGAAATTTTCCTTTACAGGTTCCACAGGCTGATTTCAATTTGCTTCCAGACAGTTTGCTGGTAGGTCTCAACTTCCTGAAAGAGATAACATGGTCCTGAAAATGCTGAAGGTAGGAAGATAAGATCCTGCCAAATAGAAAAGGATAGAAAAAGCTTCAAAAGGAACAAAGTGAAGCAATAAGGATCCTGATAAACAACAGTGTTTAATATCAAAAACGTTTGATAGTCATCAATCAAAGCATCTGGTAATTACCTTGTTTGACTAAACCAGCACCCAAAAGCCACACCACAGGGAAGAGGCGAAGGGAACTGGGTGTATCCGCTGTCCCAGTGCTCCCATTCCCTGCTCAGACTCACTGCCTCTGTTCAAAAAGAAAGGATTCCCTGACTCCTCTGTTTTTTTCCGAGGACTTTGGAAGTCCTAGGACAATTTCCATTTATCAGCAGAATCTAAACCATCACAGTCAGACTTGTCTTTTGCTGGACAAGGATTAGTGGCAGTTTCCCTAGGACAGAAGCATCCTACTGCCTCTGTGTGTGCAGTGTTGTGGTGCTCCCTTTCCTGCAATACTACCTTAGCAACCTTTCACATAAATGAACCTGAGCCAACATTATTTTGCTGGGCTTGAGTGTCTGAGAGTGGTGTAATTTAAAAGGTACATATGTGTTTTAGATGCTTATGTATATATTACATTTATTTAAAAGATATCAGATCTGGATATACAGATAGCACCAACTTCTCTTTTTGTTCCTTCCTCTGCCTGTGTGGACATAAATCCCAGTGTGTGCTGGGGAAACCAAAGACTTAGGGGGTTCGTGCTGGAAGAGATAGACACAATGAGGATTTACTGGTGCAAATCCAGTCTGTAAGGCTTTGTCCACCAGCTCAGGCTCTGCGTAATTCCTGCATTATGGCTGGAAGTGGATGAGGGCAGAAGAGACTTTTTTTTGGCTTAACCACCATTGCTCAGAGGCAACGTGGTTATGCTTGGTTCCTGCTGCACTAAGGAGCTGTGGCACTTGGCTACATACAGCTATTTTGCAGGCAAGAGCAGACTCATGTCTGTGGGGTTTCCTCCTGTCTCAGATATTTCTCAAGCTGGTAAAGTTCAACCCAAGAGAGAGGCACGGGCTAATGCTAGTTTGGCATTCATTAAAGTCCTTTTTGCCAATGGTTTGTCCCCAGCCTGGCACATCTATGGAGAGGGAGGCATGGAGCCCAGCATGGGAGTGACCACCCTACTGGAACTGCACCACTTGCTGCTGGAAACAGATCCTGG
>NW_010130243.1:2111-16525 GCF_000699245.1 Pterocles gutturalis
GTGCCTGTCTTTCTGTCTGGTACAGAATGAGAGAAGAAACAAGAGTGGCATATGTCATCTTATTCAGGAAAGTTAACATAGCATGTGAGGTAGCTAAGGACAGAAATTAACAAAAGCCGAGGAAGGAAAAAGGATTTTCTTTACTGCTGCACACATTTTTCACATCAGAAATGTCCTGTGCTACATGAAAGCACAGTCCTGCAAGCACTGATACGTGTGAACGACTTTAGACCCCCAAACAGGTTTTTTGAGGGACTTAAATTTAAAGCAATTAAGATATGGAATTGCACAATCATCGGCATAATTCCTGCAGATTTACTGCAGGCAAATTTCACCACTAGGGAGCACCAACAGACAAAAGTTTCTCAAAGTTTTTCTGTACTGAAATCAATCTACAAACATGAAATACAGAATGCATTTAACACTGACACAATAAATATTTTAAATAGCATTTTTTTTAAAACTGCCCACTGAGAAGCTAGATGAATCAGGAGTAATGGGGCAAGAGATTTTAATTTATTTGATCACTAAGCAAGGTCTGTAAGTTGATACTAATCAAGAGCTCTGCTGATTCATCTCTGCAACTCGAGGACATTTTTTTTCCGAGTTTTTGTATGATTGGTAACTTTATCATGAGAAAAAAAGACAAATACCAGGCACCAATGGAGTCTTTCTCCAGCAGATATGAACCTTCTAGGTGAAATTCAAAGTACACTACAGAGCTAAGAGAATAAACAGCTTGGTTTTTTCTGTGGTAAATCAGGATCAGAGGTTCCTGACAGTGTTTGGCAGAGACTCAGAGGCAGACAGAGAAAATCCAGAGCTGTAGCTCAAATCCCAGTCTACACAGCAGAACTGACTGACCAGAGACGGTTGCTAACCGCTCACCCCATACATCTTGAATTCATCTTCCTCTTGCCAGAAGCACAACTATGTCCTCCTTACCCTCTCTTTCTGTCTGAGTGGGACACAAAACATCAGTATTGCTGTCACATCTGTGCAGAGTGGGGTGACATTAGGGATGGTGTCAGACTGTGCTGTGAAACTCTCTGGCCATTCTGGTTTTAGCTGTTTGCCCCATCAGACAGGTTCCCTGTTTGCCCCATCAGACAGGTTCCCTGGGGACGTTCAGGAGCCTAAGGACCTTGAAATTGTTTGCACTGTGAGGTCCCAGAGCCAGCAAACCCAGCTTCAGCAAACCAGGGAGTGAATTGCAAGGCACATGTGCAGCCTGGCTTACCTCTCTGCTCATTTGAACTCACATCCTGAAATACCCATGTATGCACTAACACACCTGCTTGCAAATGAGGCTGACCATCAGCTGCCAGCACCTGCTAACAGTCAGCCTTCTCCAAAGGAAACACTGGATGAATCCTACTGCATCTTTCCAAGGACACAGACTCCCCTTCACTGCAACCATCCCCGTGGGAAGCAGAGAGATGGGCTCAGCTCTCCATGCTGAAGCTTTTTACTTGCCTCGGCCACCCCATGCCCTCATCCTAATCAGCAACAGAGGAGCTGGCCCAGAGGCAGGCTGTGCTGGGAGACATCAGCTGCAGCAGGATGGTGCCGTTTGCCCAGGCTGCGGCACTCCTGAACCTGCATTTCAGGAAAGGCATAGGAGAACACGAGGCAGCCCTGACCTGGTGCTAATGAACTCAGTCACAACTGCATTGCTGTAAAATGGTTTCAACACCATTCAGCTCAGCTGAGATATTTTTGTTTCATGCCGGTGGGAGTGGGAAATACTGAACTTTAATGGGCATGCAGTGACTGACAGGCTCACGAGGTGATCCAAAGACATCCCACTATCTATCTGGGACAGCTTGTAAAACTGAGCTTACAGGAGTCAATCCTTCTTCAGAGGCTTAATAAGTTTAACGATCATCCCAGTAAGCCAATGCTTACTTTACAAAAATAAGCGCAGAGAATGAATTCAGGTAGATTTCAGCCCCTTAAGCCAGGTCCACTGAAGACGACAGATGATTTATGGTGTACCTGCTCTGCAGATAAGCAGGAGTCTTGAGGCACTTCTGTAATTACTCCTGTGCCCTCCTTTGGAAGCAGTGGCTATTTTCATGCTACAGCCCAATAAAGGAAATGCGAGAGGCGTCTATGCTTTGTTTATAGCTCCATTAGCCTTTCTTGAACTGTAAATTACTTGGCAGTGGCTGAGACAAAAGGGAAAGACAGGGATGGATTCCAAAGAAAAAGTTTGAAGTTCACACCTAATTCAAGTCTTCCAGATTTTACTGCCTAGAATTATTGTCCCTTTGAATAAGTTACTCCATAGTTACAAAACTAATTAGTGTAAACTGACACATTTAGTACGTGTTTAATTGTAGAACAGATGACTGTAAAATACATTTTTTATATATAAGTGCTTTATAACATTTCAGCTATGACCATTTTCCATGGCAGTCTTCACCCTTGTCTGCTTCTTCATCAGACAGTGAATAGAAAAGGGTATAAACAAATGGGTTTGAGGTCTGCCTAACACACTTGAAATTTTTAGAGTGAGGGAAGTTAGGAACAATAAATTGTACTTTTCTCTTATTTCCAGCCCCCTGGTTTAACCGCAATGACAACACTAGGAGAACATAAAGGCACAGCCTATGAGGAGAGCAGCAGGAAGCATAGTGCCATAATGGCATCTGGAGCATTATTAGTAGCACAGTTGTGAGTAATTGCATTAATTGCCTTTAATTACACTCTGTGACCTGAAACAGGCTGCTTCCAAGAAACATGACACACTACCAATCATGACGGATTTAGAAAGTAACTTGAACAAGTACATGGTTAGATGCTTCTAATCAGAGCCGCAGCTGGAATGACAGACGTGTGCATGCATATTTGTGTGTTTTACAGGCCACTCACAGCAGGAGTAGAGGAGCGAGGACCAGCTCTTTCTTCACATAGGAAACACTACACAAAGTATTCCCAGAAAGAGGGCAAATCTGGAAATTGTGCTTTGCTTTCCTTTCCCTGGGGCTAAACATCCCCTCTATCTTCTGCCATTAGTGCCCCAACCCCTAAAGAAAGTCTTTAGAGACAGCAGGATACACCCCAGTTACTGCTGGATAGTCAGATCTTTGCCATGGGCAAAGATGAGAGTTGTAAGTTAATACAGCTTTCCACAAATCCTGAATTTTGTCTCAAAGTCAGCTCTGTACCCTTTTTAGTTACAGTTCTACAAACATGAGTAAACATGTATGCATTTTTGTGGTGAGGCAATTGTGTCCAATGCTGGACAGAATTTACTGATGCAATCCAAAAGTCAATGGAGGTGTTGCACTAGCATCGCATGCTCTCAACTCTCCACTCAGGCCTTGGAATGGACCTAAACTCCTGGTCCAGCATCCCAGCATCAAAGCCAGGAGCAGTGCTTGTAGATTTATGTAATGAAGCTTTGCAGGTGCGCATGTGCCTCCGTGGCAGGCAGACAGGCTCCTGAGATGTCTCTGCTGATGGAGCCTAGATGACTGTTTCTCTGTCACTCGTTGTGTCCTACAGTGGGATGGAGTTGGTGGTGTTGCCATGCCACCTTTACGTCACTTACCTGCAATTATGGGAGCTGTGCTCTTCTCCATGACTCAATGTTTTATTCACGATCCATTTATTTATGGTACGACAAAGCACAGAGGACTCTGATGATACTGAAACTCCTTTGCATGCTAGTGGCAAGGTTTTCAGCTGTGGGTCTCTAAGTCTCATGCCTTAGACTGGCATTTGTGTGTCTGAAGTAAAGTTGCATGCCAAACTTGCTGCATCTGCATTTACCTGCATGTGACCTGAATGCAGAGCACAGCTGGCTGTGCAAATTTAACGTGCGTGCTTCTGTGTCCAAGGATAATGGCGTGCATGACTTCCTGAACACCTGTATGAAGATGGGAGAAAAATTATACACTTTGTCGTATGGTTCAGGCAGTCTTTCTGCCAGACACTCTTCTCTGGAGTGTGTGGTGAGACCCTCAGGCTGACCCAGCTCCCAGCTCAGCCGCATCTGACAGCCTTCATCTCCTGAGCTGCACTATAAATCCTTACACAGCCCAGAAAGTAAAGGGGGATCTCCACTATGCCTACATGATCTACTCATGCTTCTAAGACCTCTGTAGCGGACATGGGTGGAAACTCACACAGTTAGACTGATGAAGAGGGAAAACTGACTCCTTCCCTGCTCCCCGCGCTGAATGTCCATGCAGTCACCAGCTGTCTCTTCCCCTGCCCAAGGTGTCAGCAGGTCCTCAGTGAGTAATTTTTGAGTTCATGATCTTCAACTTTACCTGTATTAACACATTTTGAGGCAGTCAAAAGGTGGATCCAGTAGGTCATACTGTGATTTTGTTGTTTTAAGTCCACCTGTCACACAACTCCTGGTTTTACTTTTTTTTTTTTTTTAATTGTCTTAAAAATGCACTGTAGAAAGCATATATACATACTTACCTGTTGAGGAACCTGATGGTTATGTGCAATGGCCAACAAATGCAACAGTCAGCTGACGGCTCTACCAGGGTCCACATAATTCTTCTGACCTCCTGCTTTGCAAGCAGGAGGCGAGTAAAGAACTTCAAATCCCCTAAGCCACCATTTACAAGCAACTGAGATCTTGGCTCCCCAATAGATTTTAAAAACAACTCAGTCACTCTGGAGACTAGCAGTGAGTCTCTGACTTCCTCAACTGTCCTTGAAAGTCCCAGCCTAAGGTCTTGCTCCTGTTCCCACTGAAGCCATTAAATTAATAAAATTCAAGATACAGCAGCAGAGTGAAGCGCAGTCCAGACAAACATAAGGTTAGGAACTAGAAATTACAACACCCAGTCCCATGCCTTCTTTTCTATGAATTATGCCGAGCCATTTACTTTTCTTGCCCTTATCCTCATCTGTTTTTAGACGCAGGAGTTTATTCACCCGTTTAAAAAAAGATTTGTTCACCTCTAAATCCACTACATGATCTTAAAGTTATTAATTTTCTTGGATAAAGGCATCACTGACAATTGGCTCTGCTTCTCATCACAGGTTGCAGCACAGCTGAGCGCAGCCTGGGCTCCCCTCTCTGCTCCCTTCCAGCTGCATGAACTCACACTGGAGAGAAAAGACACGCTGGGCAGATAGGGGGAATGAACCAGAACATTTTTTGTTCTGTGCTTGTGAGCCACGGGGTTGTAGGATGCAAGGAGACTGCTCATGGAGGAAGCTGGTGAAGATGGAAGCCCATCCTGCCATCCAGGATTTAACTCCACAGGAAGGAGGTCTCATGACCAAAATGCTACACTTGGCCTCCTGGTGAGCCAACACTGCTAACTGCATACATTTTGAGGTTTGCTTTCCCACCCACACTTTCTACACTAAATCTTCCTATTCCCAGTGCTTGAGTGTGGGCAGCCTTGGCTCCCAGCTTTTGTATACGTTCCCAGTACGTAACCACTACAGCTGTGACACTCATCTTTGCTTGTCCAGTTTACAGTGCAGCTATGACCTGCTGCCACTGTTCTCCACTGGTCTTGTTCTCTCCATCCATCCATCCATCCATCCCTACAACCACTCATCCACCCTGTTTGCACACAGGCTCACCAGCACTCTAGGGTGCCCTCGTTATGGTTTCTCCTCCACAGGCTGCCATCGTATCCCTCTCTGCTGAGGCACCACAAGCTGCTTCACAGCCAACTGGAGGGGCATGTAGGCCTCCTGGTGACTATGAAAGGGATATTCCAAGATCACAGTTTTGGTCATACAATTTTCAATTCTGTGTTTGAAGTCCGTGTTGGTGAAAGAACCTGGAAGAACCTGAACACTTAGTGCAGCATCAGCATGTTGCAGTCACCAGACCCACAGTGCATTACATGAACACTTGCTTAACACCACCTTTGCCCTGTAAAGATACTCATAATGAGAGGTTTTTCAGCACTGCTAATGATGGTGGGCCTTGTGAAGAAAGATAACTGCACCACTGCAGTAATTTAGCCCATGGGAACCTGTAGAAACAAATTAAGCAGCAGATATCAGAGATTTGTCTTCTTTTTTCTTCTCTTCACCCCAGCCAAGAAGGTCATGCAAAGTATCTCTCATTTTATTAAAGGCAATTTAAGTCATTAATGTCCAGCTGATACTGCAGTGTTAATTCTGCTCTGCAGAGGTGAGAAGATGGCCAGTGACCTGAATTTTTTAAGCTGCATAGAAACAGCACAGTGCAATTACAATGCTACAGCCATGTTTAGCTCCATCTCTAGGTATAAACAGGCTATTCCTTCAGACAAAAATTAGAAAAGGTCAAACTTAAAAACAAGGTCATAAGCAGAGCATTGGGAAGAACTGTAAAGGACTCTTCATTGTGAAATTCTTTTGATATTTTGTGATCATAATGGCTGGAGCTTTTTTAAATTAAAAAAAAATAGGAGCAAGTCAGGTGAGAAGCTTCTTTCAGATGAAATGTCAGAGAGAATAAGTGTAACAGAAGGTGACTATGCAGAGGAGAGATTAGTACAGTAGCTAGAGCTGGAAGTTCAGAGAAGAATATAATAGCAAAGAGGGAATAGTCTGTATGACCAAAATTGCCTAAAAAAGAAAGATCCATTGCCTAAAAAAAAAATTAATTACCCAGAGTGAGTGCCATGTAATTAGACATGATCCAGCTGATACCTCACAGCAGCTGTGCATAAAGACTTCGCCTTTCTAGAATCCTCATAATCTGACTAAAATGAAAGATGATGTGATCCAGAGGCAGTTTTTAGGGTTACTAAATTAAATGAAGCAAAATAGTACCAAAACTATGCATGGTGGATTTGTTTGAGCTACACTGATCTACAGCTGAAGCAAAAGAACAGTGCTGTACAACAAGGAGCTTGTGCTGCATGCATGTGTGTTTATTATAGCCAGGTTTACTGTTTTCTGCCTAACACAAGGCAAGAACGCTAAAGAGGTGCTACTAAAATATTGATTTAATGTTTTAAATATCACTCAAAGCCTATTTGCACTATTCATATGACAATCGACAAACAAAAGCAATAACTGATCTTTTTCAAGTCCTCAGGGATAACCATGAAAACTAGATCTATATTAATTAAATCACAGCAGAACCTTGTTATCTGCATTCAGGTGAGTGATTTGCAGCCGCACCATCGTGCCTCGTGAATGGTGAAGCAAACACTGCCATTTAATGCCTTAGTATTCAGTGCTAAGTCCAGGGCTAACATATGCTGAGACTGTATGGATCAGTGTCGCAGTAAGAATTATAATTCATTACAATATAACTTTTAGATCACAACACTGCTGAATCAAGCAGCAGAGACTCACAAAGCAAGCCATGCCACCCTTAACAGTGGCTGGCACTGGGAACAATACACTGAGCACTTGCAGAGCAACAGTTATACCGACTTCAGGACAAAACAAGCACATCTCGCATTACATGTGTTTGGCTCCTTAATGTAGGGTTTTATAGGTTGCTAAGCCACTGTAAAACACCTTGATTTAAGTCTTGAATTGTTTGAAGTACCACACAAACACATTTGAATGTTTGGCTGGTAGCACTAAGGTAAATTGTCCCTGCAGCCTCTCAGCTGCCCACATTGCACACTCATTGTTTGTTTTCCAGCAGCCCATTTTCACCTGATTTGGTCCTTGAGCAACGTTTTTAAAGGAATTATCACATACTGATGCACCTCAGAACCTCTAAATCCTATCAAACTCCAGGTGTATTTAGGTTTCAAAAGCACATTTTTGGGCAGAGAAGGGATGTGGAAGTGGGTGGGGGGGGGATGCTGTCCTGAAAGTGGAAGTTTTCTTGTCCCCCTCCCCGCCAAAAAAAGTCCATGCTATACTTTTGGGTTTTAAAACACCAAGACCAGTAGAGGTGCCTGTGGATAGCTTAGTTCACAATTAGCCACTGCAAAATTCCTGTAAGACCCCCAAAACCAGTGCAACATTCTTTGCACAGGACTTCCAGGTCAGCCTAAGTGGCAGTATTTTGAAGCCTTGGTGATTCCCAGGGGGGCTGGATTCAATGTGATAAAACACAAACGAGACACAAACATAGAGAAATACCAGGCAATAAGTTGGTACATATGCTGCATTAATAGCTGCAATGGAACCACACAGATTTATAGCAACCAAGAACTGGGTCCTTAAAGGCTGAGACTTATCCAGGCCCCAGGTCCTGTCTGAAGAAGTAGTTTATTTGAGAGTCAGATGTCTCTCTTGAATTTCCTGAAAATTCTTCTTACTTTCATCAGTACACAAATATGCTCAGAATTGCACAGTTCATCACCTTCAAAGCAACAGGATTAGTGTAGCTTACAGACAGTGTTTTAAAGAAAGCATTCCATCTGCCATCTGGACACATAGCTGCACCTGAATGTGTTATTGAGCCATGCTTATATCCTGACATAGAATCACAGAATCATAGAATGGTTGGGATTGGAAAGGACCTTAGAGATCATCGAGTTCCAACGCCTCCCACTAGACCAGGTTGCTCAAAGCCTCATCCAGCCTGGCCTTGAACACCTCCTCCAGGGATGGGGCATCCACAGCTTCTCTGGGCAACCTGTTCCAGTGTCTCACCACCCTCACAGAAAGCATAGTAAAGAAAATACCTAGTAAATCTGCCTACTTCCAGTCTAAATCCATTATCCCTCGTCCTGTCACTACATGCCCTTTTAAAAAGCCCCTCCCCATCTCTCCTGTAGCCCCCTTCAGGTACTGGAAGGCTGCTATAAGGTCTCCCCAGAGCCTTCTCTTCTCCAGGCTGAACAACCCCAACTCTCTCAGCCTGTCCTCACAGGGGAGGTGCTCCAGCCCTCTGATCATCTTTGTGGCCCTCTTTGGGACAGGCCCACAAACTGGCAGGGAGGTGTTACCCATAATGGAGAGCCAGCAGCACCTTTGAAGGCAAACTTTCAGATGTGGCAAAGAAATGGAAGAGCCATCTCCATCTGTCATAAAAATGTCTCAAATAACACAGCTTAGATACAACAGTCAGACAGAAAAAGAAAATGCTAATGATTTAAGAAGAGCTTGAAGATACAGAAACTGGCAGTTATATGGTAGTTTAAAAGGGAATCCTTTGCAACACGATGTAGCAGAGATTGCCTTCCCCAGTGGAAGGGAAGGCTGTTTCTGCTCACCCCTGGGCAGCCGGACACGTGCTAGACCTCAAGTCTCCCTCCACCGCTGCCCTCTGGGTGCCTGCAAAATCTAGAGAGATGTTCCTGTTCCAAATGCTTTACACTTTGGCCAAGTGCTAGCAAGCTACAGCACCAGTATCTTATCCTCACTTTGTAGAGGTATAAATGTCAGACAAGCTCCGAGGCAGTGGAGCAAATAAACTGAGAGGAGGCAAAACAGAGCAAAACCTGGGCACATCCTTACACCAGAAATGCTGTAAGAAGCAAGCACAAGGCAATCACATGTTAAAAGATGGCATCTGACCCCCAAACAGCTGCACAAATGCAAATACATATAACACAGACAGGGAGAAACAATATCAGTTTTTAGTCAGAAAGGAAAAGGTTTTTCTGTTTGGAAGGTCAATGTGCTCTGAACCATGTGCCACACAGGTTTTGTACAGCAATTCAAGAAAAGGTGAATGAGAAACAACAGGAGACAAACATGTTTTGTCTTCTCCTTTTTTCTTCTGAAGCTACCCATCCCCTCTATAATTACAAAAAGAGTGACAAGGAAGGTTTCCAAACCATTTTGTTCCCTTCCATCCTGTCCGATTATTAGGGGAGTATCGACTTGAATCAAGATACTCTGTTTTCGACATACCTATTGATATTTAAGTGCTCTGTGCAACATAAAAAGCTCCGGAAGAGAATGGAAGAGCTGCAGACCAGCCAGCACATGGACCTGTTCCTGTGGAGTTGCCTGGGGTTGGAGCCCAGGGCTCCTTGAACCAGCAAAATATTTGCTAGTTTGATAGAGATTGGCAATTTTGTGTTGAAAAACACTATGTTTCAGGAAACAAACTTCAAAAAGAAAAAAAAAAAAGAAACCCTAAATCCCTAGGCAAGCTTGTAAAATAGAAAAACACAGGACAGCTCCTCTCTGGAGGAGATCACCTCTCTCCCTTTAGATGCATACTCATAGGCAAGTGCCCACATGTATGATGTCTAAAGGGCAGAACCACTGTTTCTCTTAGAGGTTAAAAAATATATGGATTTACTGACATATCTTTGTAAACATAGTTTAGCTCAGCACCTTTACATTGCCTTTCAAAAACATTGACAAAGTTCTTGCAACTCAGTATCATAAATTCTCAATGCATCAAAACAGCACTCGGATCATTAATACTACAGTATTTACCACTTGCTTTGAGGTAAGAGAGAACTTGTGCAGACCTGTAAATAAACCCCATTTACGTTTATTAACAAACTATTTCTGAGCATGAAGTGGGTCCCACAAGACACAGAACACCAAAAGTTACCACTGATATACTTTGCTCCCACAAAGGTTCCACTAAACCACTTCGTTTCTCTCACCTGATCTGATCAATGCAGCAAAGGCTGTAATAGGAGATGCAGGACATTGGCATTAAACACCACTGGTTAATAGTTATCAGGTTTTCCTCCTGTTTTTGTCCATGATGCCCAAGAAAGAGAAAAAAGAGCTCCTTGCAGCAGCAGCAGGTAAAGCATTAGGTTTGATATTAAAAGTGAGACATTCCAGTCCAATTCTCCATTATTCTGCACAATGCTATGGATGGGACTAAAAGTTACTACAAAACTGTTAGCGTAATTCTCTAAGCTATTTATTTCATTCTTATAGAAGGTCAAGAGCTTTTTCTGAATGTCTGGAAAAAGGGCAAATCAAAAAAAATACAGCAGAAGGTTCACTGAATAATTAATTTAGTAACATATACACAAGTTCTTACATCAGTAACCTGTTCTTTTAAATTAAGCTCTTTTTTATTTTAAAAGTTGTATTTATTTAGTCCAAAATGTAATCTTAGCTGCACAAAAAGAACATCAGGGAAAAAGCTCCTCAGAGATCTACTGTATTAGACATTATGATTACAGGCAAATTAACACACTTTACACTTTATTTGATAACTGCAGCCTTTGCACAACTGACACTTTCAATGTCCAGAAAGAACTGCCTGGAAAGTTGAAAAACAGCTTCATCATAAACTCTTGATTTACATTTCTCTTTGTCAAGTCCTTTTAGCAAGCTCTAATTTAGGACTCAGGCTTTATTGAAACAAGAGTAGGGGGAAGATGACAAACATTTGAGAGCAGCGGTCCTGTTTACTCCCTTCACCAGCAAACAGCCTCCTCTTGCATGGCTCCAGGAAGGGTGGGGTTGCATTTGCTTTCACCTGCTCCTGTTTCTCATTTGAAATCGCCAATTTGTCATCATCAGGCTAAACTGCAGCCAAATTTTAGAAAACCATTTAGTTCAACAGTTAGAAAGCTGAGATCCTACCTGATGTGCTTTCCTCTGGAGAGAGTGATGGGGTAGCCCAGGGCACCAGCTTTTAATAAATTATTGCCAATAAAACCCAAAGCCTAGATGTCTTTTATCTTAAGTACTTTGGAATGGCTGGCTGGGTGGCCCATGCTGCTCTTCTGCAGTAAATGCACGGAGCCTTAGTCCTCACTAAAAAAGCAAGTGTACTTCCAGGACTAGCTGGCAATGCATGATATAACAGCCCCCATTAATTTTCACTAGCCTTGAGATACACCAGATTTGCCTTGCTGCATTTCAAAGAGGAGGCAGCAAATGACCCCAACCATTCCCTCGCTTTGAACTTTGATTTTGCTATAGCAACCTAAAATCCCAGTGTTCAGACTATGTAGTCGGTGCTTAAGGTGGTGCTGTCGGATTTTGCAAGCAGCTTTTTGAAAGAAGTTCCCCCTCCCTTCCCTGTTACATGCAGACTGATTACGCACACATACAAGAAGGTTCACATTCAGCTTGCACATTTAACTGTTCTAGTAAGGAGAATACACTGATTTTCTTGCAGAGAACATTGTCTGCACAAACAGATGTACAGAGTAATGATCCTCATATTACAAAAAACCACCTGGTCTGACCATATTAGACCTTTAGTAATGCAGTCATTCAAGCAGACTACAAACCCCTCTCTAAAAGGTTTGATTAATTGGAGCGCTGCTATAAGTCCATGAATCGTGAGTATGGTTCCCCATTTGTATAACTATGTAGTTAATCATCCCAAAGTATTCAATGTGGAAGCTTGCTTTTCATCTGGAAAAGGTTATTGCGGTCTTTATTTAATTGAACACAGAGCATGAAGACAAAATAGCTTTTTAGATTGAACTGTGGAGACAAGGCATGCAGGTCGGGTTGATACCAGGATCTGAGACAAGCTGTGACTACAGCTAACAAAGTACTCCTGGCTCTCCACTCTGCTGTAAATTATATGTGCAAATCTTTAGCCCACAAAAATACTGTTACACACATGTGGGTTGGGTGAATAGGCAGGCAGCCTTGTGAAAATCAGTGTATCAAATAGATGAATGGAGGCATAGCAGGATCTTTTCCCTTCAAGATAATGTTTTCATCATCCGATAATCCTGACTAGCCAAGGGTATTAAGAAGGATTAAATATGGAAATAGATGGACCTGAATTATTCTGTGACACTTTGATGAAAAATCTGTGGGGTGCTCAAGGGTGAGCTATCCAAGCAGAGTTTACCTTCACATCTATATAACATCAATTAAACTTTTTCCTATACAACCCTTGAAAAGTGCTGTCAGATTTTTATTTTTGTGAAAGATTACTCTTTATTTACCATCAGAAGTAATAATTTTTATTTCTGGTATGAAACAACAGGACCTAAGCACCTTCCCAGCCCGCAACTATTCACAGTTTAGGAACTCCCTGAGATGACTCCAGTTAGTAACCTTCGATAAATTGATTTTTAATGAACTTGCCTAGTCTCCCTTTGGGCTGATGAAAACATGTAACACCCACCCCACCATTCCATTGCATGGAGCTTCCTGGTGTAACTGCAAAGCAGCTGAAACCCTCTCCTTCTCTTTGCTCTGAACATGCCTCCAGCAAGGTTCAGTTGATGTCTCCTCCTGCTTGTGGGCCACAGTTCCAGTCCATCCTTTCCAAGCCAGTCATGGTTTCATAGCCATTGATCATACCTCCTCGTATCAGCCTCCTCTCCAGCCTGAAGAGTCCTGACTTAGTCTTTCCTGAGGTGGAAGTTAACCACAACTTTGCTCATCCTTGTTGCCGTTCCCTGAGTCTTTTTCAGATCTGTCACATGCTCCTTCAGCCTGGCTAACCAAACTGCACTCAGTACTTGAGATGAAGGTGCCACTTAGATGAACAGATAATTATGTGCTCTGCTTTGTTCCTATGTCTTCCCTCATGAAGAATTAATTTTATTGCTCCATTATTTACAGTTTGTTTCAGTGCTGATGCTAACAGTCATTAGAGGACTGAAAGGTAGACACATGACAAATACACGTTTCTCAATAGCCTGGAGAACAGGCTACAGCCATTCCCTGTCTGTATTCACTGCTAATTGCATATTTCATTTCAGTTAAAATATAAAACCAGACACTTCTTCTTGAAACAATCCAATGCCAGAGGGATTATGAAAATGTATTGGCCACCTTGGGAGCTTGCAGTAACCCTATATGAGCTACAAGGCTTGAGCATGTAAATGTACATCCAGTATGCTTTATTTCTGACAGCTTCTCATGCTTTCTATTTTTTAATGATGCAATTAGAGGAAGAGCAAAGGTGAATTTTATGGGGTAGCAGATACATGACACCATGGAAGAGGAGTTCACTCAGATTTTGGGTCAAGTGTTTTAATTAACATGGGCAATTCTTCCCAGTTACTCCATGGAAATAAATGGTGATTAGCTATCAAGAAACTAACCCTCAAAAACCTTTTCCAAGATCTTTGATGACTCCAGTCAGACGACTGCCAGGTTGACAAGTAGAGCACTAGAGAAAGATGGAAGCACTAACCCCTGGCTGGTGTCAGTGCTCTCATCCACAGCACCTTGCCTACACCACAGATCTGTGCCGGGGCAGGCAGGGCTTGGAAGCTCAGGAACAAGCAATTCATTCAGGTATCACCCAGTAACACAATGCACTGTCCTCCTGGATTTGAATGCAAGCTGAGAGATGGGTTGCACAATTTTTTTCTGAGTTACTAGAAAAGCAAAGCCAGAGGACTTAGACAACTGGCAAATAATAGGCTTTTGTACTCCAAGGAAAGATCTGTTCTGGCTGTTTTGCCGATGTGGTACTCAACACATCTGAACTGCACCCCAGCTCATGCCCTCCAATTCTTCCTTGAAAACTGTACAAGCTTTATTTTAAGATGTTTATGAGTTTCAGAAATGTGACGGCTACTTGGGGAATGGAAGTGGTTTGATCAGACAATAGTTTTGCTAATGAGGATGGCAGAGTTACTGAATGCCTTCTTTGT
>NW_010130244.1:0-9937 GCF_000699245.1 Pterocles gutturalis
CATGACTTACCAAAGATGATGGAGCGTGGCCTTCTTCAGGTTTACTAGACTGTAGATATCTGACTACTTAATGACCTTGGATATACTGAGAAAAAAAACAGGCTGCTGTTGAAATGATAGAGACACAATGGCATGAATTAATTGTGGATAACAGAGCTATGGAAGAGTTTACGATACAATGTGTGGCTCAGATTTGACTGCTTTTTGTCATTCAACAACACCATTGCTGAAATATCACTGAAATAAATATCAGCAGTTAATCACAGCTGATATAATTCTATTACGGGGGAAAAATTACCCTTCTCTATATGTTTGGCTTCAATATTGTGCAGGAAATAAGGATCAAAAAATTACACTGTCCTCTGTCATTCAAAAGAAATGTTAAAAAAGAAGAGTAAGAGTGGAATTTAATTTGTATTCAGAGTACCTTCTTCCCCCACCCTCCCACACACAATCTTAAGTAGTTTAAAGTAGTGGCATTGTAAGATGCAGTTATATTAACTCATGTTATATATCAAATATTTTTAAAATTTCTCTTTTTTAGGACCAAGTGACTTCCAAATTGTTGTTTCTGGCAAGCCACACATATTCTGAAAACTTCTTTATATCCAACAAGGTCTGTACAAGACAAATGTGGAGAATCAAAGAAGCATACTTTACTGATCACGCTTCTGTTTTATTATGAGAAGAATGAAAGTTGAATGATCATTTATGCTTGTATAGATCTTCCTCTTGAAAGACAAAGCACATTAAAAATTCATGCTGTAATGTTCCTTGTGTTCTAGGTAAACATCCTTAAACACTATGAGTGCTGGGAAGCAGAGATATTTCAAAAATGTTCAGGGCACCATGGAAGTCTGTGGGTAATCCAGAGAGTGCAGATCTTCCCACTTAATATTTTGTTTGAAAGACCATCGATTTATGCCCAGTTCTATGGCCCATCTCATCCATTTTGCTTTGTCCTTCAGAAGTTGAAAAAAAAGAGTAGAATCTAAGGCCTGAACTTTACAGTCCTGTTGCCTAGTCTGTAAATCATACTTCAGCAACTGGGCATGTATATCAACAGTTAAATAAAACTGATGCAGAAACAATTAGTCATAACTCCCCTTAGTCCAAATAGAAACCTTACATAAAGAAATATGTATGCTCTGGAAGTTTGGGAAGTTTGACAATTCTGATTACTTACTCCAGAAGTTTTTAGAAACAGGAATGTGCTGACCCATTAAGCATAGTTCAAGGAAAGATATCTAGCTGCTGACCATAGCACTAGTACGGGGAAAAAAAAAATCTGTCTAGCATTTCCACTTGTAAAATCAGTCTGTTGTACAGACAATAATTTTAAATCCAGGTACGTGCAAATAGAAGGACGCTTACATTTTGTATGAGAAAAAGATTGAAGGAGCAAAGATAAGCTGTGAGAATCAAACAAGGGAATAAAGGAAACATGGTAGGTGTAAGCAATATTAATATGGGATTTTTAGGTTTTATGCTTAATGCTGATAAAATAAACTAAACCTCAGTAAAGAATGGGACAGATGATCAGGAGACATATGGTAGTGCTTTTTCAGTATGAAATCCACAAATTTGACCCTATCAGCAATTGTCAAAAGTACTAATCTGGAAGCTGCAGTATGCAGAAACATTTTTTCTTTCCAGCCCAAAAGGAAAAAATTTATTGAAGTCACTGCAACCTGCTTCATCTGTAGACAAATGCTGACTTTTTAAATGGGAACCACTTCAGATGGAAAAAGTAGGGGCTTGTAGACTGTGTAATATATGAGTAATTTCCCGCAGAAGTAGTCTTAAATACTAAATTTGTTTTTTCAATGGTATGTGGGGTGTTTTTATTTACAAATTCTTTTTGCTCACTGTAGTAATTTATGTCCAGTGTAAGTAATTACAATAGCTTCTCTTATACCACTGATGCAGAGAGATTTGGTTAGCTCCGTTATTCTGTCTGTATGCTTCGAGCTTACTACCTTTCAACTTACTAGATGTAATTTATTGAGAATATACTTAAAATCTATAGTTTATTTTCTCAGAGAAAGATTGCCAGTACTCGTTTGAAACTGTCTTTGAAAACAGTATCAAGCATCACTTTTCTTGATACTGTGGGAAATATTTGTAGGTGTCAGTTCTGGCCCTGCCTACTGCCTGTTGATAAGCCAGATACCATATATACCTTGTCACAATGCCAGTATTTGCCACAAGCAAACCGAAGCTCATCCTCTGGCTCTTACAGATTTTTATGTGAAGTGTAGGGCAGAGATAATAGTGGAAGGCATTGTACAAAGTGTTAAGGTCATGGAGTTTGAATAAATATTAGCTCAGGCCCACTGGAATTTCATTTAATGTTTTTTTAATCTCTTTCCTTTCTTTTGGAATTTCAGATGTTCACACACATGTGAATTATGAAATGTCAACAGAAAACAGAGCTTACATTCTTACACATTACAGATACAGAATGACAAATGAACTAGAAATACAAGTGAAAGATTAAAAGATATAAATTAACAGGTTTTATCAATTTATTGCAAGGCATCGTACTCAATATTATAGGTCTGCTCATCATGAGAAATATCTTGAACAATTTTGTCTTTCTTTCCCAAGTCCTTTGGAGCACAGTCTTTTCAGCAGAATGTCAGGAAGGAAAATGCAGCCTTTAGCTTCCTGCTGGTTTTAAATAAAGCGGAAATGGCATCTTCCCTAAATCTGAAGCATGCTATGAAACATATTCTTAACAAAACAAAGGGACTACTTTAGTTTCTTTTTCTTTTAAGCTAAGAGAAGGATCTGGTGATTAAATGAAGTGTTGCAGGCTGAAGCTGGCAGACAGAAATAAGAAATGAAAACTATGAAGCAAATGAGTGTATGAGCATGACTTTGAAGCTCTGTTTTGTTCCCTGAAGTCTATTTAAGAGGCTTTTTCCTGCACTTTACCCTACATTCCTCATCACAGAAAAGCCTGGAACAAGGTGGAGAAAGATAAGAGATAATATTGCACTTGGGGCTTTTTAGACTTTGGCTGTGGCTGGACACATTCCCTCTCCCCAGTAATCCATTCCCAGTTAGGTGGTTATCCTACTTTTACCTGTCTGACCCATGAGAGGAAAATCCAGGAAGATATGGATACAGAAAGCTACAGGGAATTGTTGCCACCATCAGTGGCAACACCATTTCCCCAAAGATCCCTTCTATCTTTGTTTTACAGCCCCGCTGATGAGACGCAGCAGAGGTGATTCCAGGACATTCTGTTTATATCATGGGCTCACAAAAGCACAGACAGGTAAACATATAACACCATGAAACAAATTAATATTTATGGGGAATTAGAGCTACCCCAGTGAAAAGTTCAGGGGATAAATCAGAACACTATGATGACATGCGAGTTTCAGGGATGTGAGTTACTGTAAGACACTGAGATTTACAGCAAAAAGAATCAGGTAAGAGCTGTAGTTCCTTAAAAATATAGTAGTGAATCCTTAACAATATTACCTATCCTGCAAAAATTATTTAAAAAATATTTTTTAAAACAAAAAGAAAGAGAAAACTTTGTTTTTCCTCAACTGTCTAAAAGAAATACTAAAAAAAAAGTAGGAAAAAGCTCAGCTAGGAAGAAACTGAGTCCATAACATTATAGGCATATATTGCATCTCTATTGTGAGAGGTTCCACCAGAATTAATAAAATATAGCTTGGAAGCAAATGACAGAATCTGAACATTTTCAAAAGAACTCGTGAACATATGACTGAGAAGAAAAGATTACACTTTAAAAATCCCCAAGTATTTAGTAAGAGTTTTGTATTTACAGATATGAAACTTGTTTCTGGAGGCTGGCAAAATAAAGCACTGTTTCACAGACTTCTCTGTCTCTTACACTGAGAGGACTGGAACCCAAAAAATGTCTGCTGTGACAGGAAGAGGCATTTCTCTGTCTTAACCACAAGTTTCTCTGCAATTATAGCCTCCCAAGTATATGCAACCTGAGGTCAGAGTCCAAAAGGGGAAAATATTTCAAGGTGAGCTTTTTGATGCGATTTCACATGTAACTTTATCTCTAGCAGGCAGTATTGTTAAAATGAAGATAGCACTGTCCAGAACCTGGCAGTCACTGTGTGCCAAAAGCCTTCTGTTTTGCAAATGTGTGAAATTTCATTTTTACACTGAAGGTCGTGGGTTATTTGGGGAAAAAGATTGAAGTGGCAATAAGAAATTATTCACTTTATTTGCAAATCCATAAATATGTGATCTCTTTTCCCTTCCAACTATATTTCAAATGGCAAGATGGAACAATGGTATACCCTTTGGAACCTTTCTTCACTCAAGTATGTGTAATCATTACTGTCAGCCCATCAAGGTCCAGGTGAAAGTAGATTCTATATAAAGTCTTTTAAGTCACGTCTGTTTGACCTGATTTATTATTTCTTGTCACTGCTTCTGTGGTGGACTTCCCCGGGATAACTTCTTTGCTATAGCTGACAAACGAAAGCTGACCGTACTACAGTGAATGTAAGGTTGAAAGTATCCTGCCAAATATGGTAAATGAACACAATACACACTTAACTGAACAGAAACTTTATTTTGAGAAACATCAAGCAAAAACTTGTAACACTGGTCAGGCAGGAAAAAATAGTAAGAAACCTATATCCTGTGTGGAGGTGGCATAGAATCTATGTGAAGATAAAGGAATGGGACAGTAGAAAGGAATATAATCATGAATAAGTAAGGAGAAATGCTTTTAAATTTCACCAGCTGTATGGTACAGACTGTAATTAAAAGAAATAATTAATTAGGAAAAATAAAACATAATAAAATAATGGCTGAAACTTGTAGATGTTTACTTTAAGCATGTCAATAATAACAAAGATTACAAAACACCACCGAAAGATTTATGTGCTTTTCCTGGTAGGAGTGGTTTTTGGAAGATGAATACTATGACAGATTTTACCTATTATTTCAGTGGCTTCCTTGCTATCTTTCCCTCTCCTCCCCAGATATATAAATAGAGGGAGGTAAAAGTCCTCTTATAACGTGTGACTGGAGCACTGTTTTTGAGCAGGGATCACCTTTATATCTTCACTTTTACATGGTAAAATGACAGAACAAGTGTATTTTTATTCCTTTCATCTTCTTCAGTGGCCAGTTTTGAATTAAAATAATCCAGATTTTTCTATCAGTAGAAAAGTCAAAGGCAGATTCTTCTGGCATGTGATCAGATATTGCTTCTCCTCATGACCACAGAGAGAAGTTGTTCATCAAAAACTTTAAAAGTTCTTCCTACTTGTATTCATTTGCCAAACGTTCAATAAAATGCTATTTAAAGTCTATAAAACACCTTCCAGTTGGTGTGATGAAGAACAGAAGGAAAATAAAGATCCGGTTCTCTTCCCTGAGCCACATGCGGGAGCCAGGCCATGAAGTTCAAGGTCAGAGTTACTTGAAAAGCTCCCACAGGTTATACACATTTCTTGCCCTTGGAACTTCTTCAACTTTAACAGTATTTCCACACGACAGTGTAACAAACAGGACTGTGCCTCCATACTTTGCACTGATAAGCCTCTGCATTTGATAAGTTTCTTCAAAATTTCAGCATTCACAACACCACCCTTGTATATGCTGGCCTGGTCACACCACGGAGAGATTGCAAAAAGGACTCTCAGCTGGACAAATGAGGAATTTTGCAGTATCCTCCTCCTCTGGAAGGATTGCACATGCAGGCATGAATATATCCAGAATATTTGAAAATAATATTTGCTAGGATGGGCCATTAGTGTTGCAAATGTGCCTGGAAGAAATGCCCCATTCTTATTACTGTTAGGCATTCTTGTCTTGGAAAACTCAAATTTCAGACACCCCTTTGCAGAGAGTTCGTGGCTGAGCCTGTAATAGCACATGACACATCCCCTCAAGGATGTTGAATAAATAACCCATCACCAGCCAGAGAGCAATCAGTCTTTCAACCACAACGATCTGACTGATGAGCCTGGGAGAAGAGCAACGAGGCTTTATTTCAACCTGCCAATAAGCCATTCCACTATTCATAAGCCAAACCTTTCTGAGACAATTTATGGGACTGGGAAACAAAAGATTGGGTACGAAGAACAGAGTGTCAGGGAGCAGAGAGAGCCAGCTGCTCCTGAAGGGACAGGGAGCTGGGGGCTGAGCACAATACAGTGTTTAGCAGGGCAGTGGCTGCAGAGTGCCAACTGGGAACAGCCTGGAGCCGAAATCATCAGCTAAGTCCATAGTTGTCTTGCAGGTATGAGGGCAAACCATTAACTCAAGTCAGCAGGTCAGGCTCAGGATGAGGTCTGGTGATAGTAACCAGGGTCAGACACAGCTCGGCGGTAACCAGGCAAATTCATGGTGACATAGCAGGTCTGAACTCAAGCTGGGAAGTTGTATTTAAGAAGGGGGAGAAAAAGCCTGTGCAATTGCAGACGGAGAGAGGAGAGAGAATACGTGAGAGAAACAACTCTGCAGACACCAAGGTCAATGAAGAAGGAGAGGAGGAGGTGCTCCAGGGACCGGAACAGAGGTTCCCCTGCAGCCCGTGGTGCAGCCCGTGGTGAGGCAGCTGTGCCCCTGCAGCCATGGAGGGTAATGGTGGGGCAGAGATACACCTGCAGCCCATGGATGACCCCACACTGGAGTGGGTGGATGCCAAAAGGAGGCTGTGACCCTGTGGGAAGCCCGCACTGGAGCAGGCTCCTGGTGGGACCTGTGGCCCCATGGAGAGAGGCGCCCAGGCTGGAGCAGGTTTGCTGGCAGGACTTGTGACCCCGTGGGGGACCCACGCTGAAGCACTTCATGAAGAACTGCAGCCCATGGGAAGGACTCACTTTGAAGAAGTTCATGGAGGACTGCCTCCCGTGGAAGGGACCCCACACTAGAGCAGAGGAAGTGTGAGAAGTCCTCCCCCTGTGGAGGAAGGAGAAGCAGAGACAATGTGTGATGAACTGAACACAACCCCCATTCCCCATCCCCCTGTGCCACTGGAGAGGAGGAATTGGAGAAAATCAGGAGTAAAGTTGAGCCCAGGAAGAGAGAAGGGGTAGAGGGGAAGGTGTTTTTAAGATTTGATTTTATTCCTCATTATCCTACTCTAATTTCATTGTTAATAAATTGAATTGATTTCCCCAAGTGAAGTCTGTTTTGCCTGTGACGGTAATTGGTGAGTGATCTCTCTCTGTCCTCATCTTGACCCAAGAGCCTTTCACTGTATTTTCTCTCCCCTGTCCAGCTGAGGACTGGGAGTGATAGAGAGGCTTTGGTGGGCATCTGGCATCCAGCTAGGGTCAACCCATCATGCTAACTTTTAAATAACAGACTGTTTGTGTGCAGAAGTCATTGTTTCTATTCCCAAGTCATGTTCCCCCTCTTCTCCCCCACTTTTTTTCATACAGTCTTATTCCCCAGGGTACTCCTCTACTGTTTATAACTTCTATTATGAGTATTCTAAGATAATCTTATAAACATTTCAAAGGTCACCACTGGCCAAGAGAGAACTATGGTGGACATGTAGCTATGCCTGTAGGTAACATGCACAGAGAGCTCAAAGCTGTTGGGAATGAGGGACTTGCTTTTGCCTTGTTTTCTCCATAGAGTTCTCTCTGACTGGTGGCGTCTTGAAGTGGGAATTGATGTACCTATTTTGATATCTCATGAAAAGAAGCAGGCATGAAAGTCTGTGATGTGGAAAACCTCTTGCCACTTGCAGAAGGGGTACAGGAACTGTGAAACTTCCCTGATGGATGGTCTTTACTCGCGGAATCCTTTGTGTGCAACCAGGAATGATACAAATGTTAAAAGGAGATTGCAATATTGGAATCAGCAGTGTAAGTTCCTAACAGGAGAGTCACAGGAACGAGAAATGGTTTGACTCCTGAGGATATTTGAAATTACAGAACAGATACACTCCACAGTCCCGGTCAGTTTGTTTGCTCGTGTTCTCAATTTGCACTCTCGGTTGGCTTTCCTTCCAGTGGAAATCACAGTCAGGAGAAATCAAACATGAGAATGCAATGGTGAGGCAACATTCAGATCTTATTCTAGGAACCAGAAATTGCTTCTCAAGACACTGGGCTGGAAAGAGGTTCTCATTTTGCCTTCTCCTCTCCTGTCCTTTCTTCCAGCTAATCATCTCGAAGTCTAACCAGTAAGATTAATATCAACATTGAGGGTTTAAAGCAGGCAGTTGTCTGATTTAAGACAGTTTGGAGGTTCATGTGATTGTGGCAAAGACACATTCTGCATAAAATTTTACTGCTGTAAAAGCCCGTCTAGACTTACAGCAGGGGTTTATGGAATAGACACCATTAGTGGGTGTCCCAGAGTGTGGGCAGCCTGGACACATTGCTGCCATACAGATAGCTTGAAGCTGTGGTGAAGATGGGGTCTAACCTTGAAATAGCCCTGAAACTTTAAAATCTATGGATGGCTTTGTGGCTCAAAGTCAGTGAAACTTTGTCAACTGACTTCAGAAGAAAGAGATTTTCATCCTGTCATCCCAGGGTTTGAGCCTTTACACTTGCATGCTGAGTGTTTTTTACTTGCAATTCCAGTCACCATTTCCAATGGAAACTATTCAGAGCTGGGGAGTAAATCTCCACCTACAGCTGTCAGTAATGAACTGATTGTAAGAGAAGTGTTTTTTAAATCCTGCTTCAACACTTACATGCTGAACCTTTAGGCTTAGGCTTAAACTTTCTAACCTTTTTCAGGGTGTTGTAAGGCCAAAAAACCCCCAAGAAATATCACTCAGGAGTAACATCCTTTCTTCGATAAATCAGGACTTCTCTGGATACTTCACAATTTATACCAATGGTAGGATGAAAAGGTGGTGTTAACCTATATATCTAAGAACTTTGTCTACTGTGAACATATCTCCACAGTAACACAAGTGTATGTAGTACACAAGTCCAATGTTGTAAAATGTATTCAGATGGACATATCTTAGGTAATACAGCAGTTTGTAACATGATTATGAAAAGATATCCTTGTACAGAACTAAACAGCTACATGAGTCACGTTTTCTATTTTATGGTCCTGTACAATTATTTCCACTAAACTTGCATTCAGCCAGAGGTTAGAAATATTTTAGAGACACAACTCAATGCTTTACCGTTAATTTATCGGTTTGTTTCTGTATTAGATCAAGCTAAACTTTTATTCTCTGCAGCTATGAGTCAGTTTTCTACAAAGTTTCATAGCAGTGCACGCATTATACCAGCTGTCATATTTTTAGTGTTTTGCACCTGTAGCCCTTAATAAAATTATTATCCCCATTGGCTGAGATTTTTGAGTGGGGGGTGGCAAGGGGAAAGTTAGATAATAAAAATAAAAACAAGAAAAGACACAAACATGAAAAGAAGCAGTTTTTTCTACTTTTTTATATGAGCAGTGATAAAAAGAATGGGACAACATGAACATCATCGCTGTAATTTTGTTCACATTTCAATACTATGAAGACTACTTCCCCAAAACTGGAGAAAGTCAGCAAAATTATTCAGTAAGTTATGATTTGAAATACTTTCTAGTTACTCTGCAAGTACTGTTAATGAAATGCTATTTAAAAAATTGCAAGAAATGATTCTTGCCATATATTCCATATATTCATTAATTCTGATGTGATCAACAGATTTCTAGAGCTATGTATGATCACTGATAGTTTAGTCAAATTCCTGACTAAAAACCCTTTTGGCAGCCAAACAGCACCACAGAATTTTGTCGTTGAGACAAACAATGTGCAGTTCAGATGAAATGTACCTCTGACAAAAATGGTGTGAGATCAAAAGTGAGCACAGAGATTTACAAATTTGGGGCATCTATTGAGCAGTCACCACAGGCTAAGTTCCTGTCTCAATGCTGCAATAAGAACTTTGACCATTCTACAGATTTATAAGAAATAGGACTTTCACAGAGAGAACCCCTTTTT
>NW_010130244.1:9968-20653 GCF_000699245.1 Pterocles gutturalis
GGATCAGGCAGACACCTCCCCTTCACCAGATTCAGTGAATATATGTGTTAATTGGGGGATTTTACACTGACATTGTAACTTGCTTGGATTTCCAAAAGTAAACAACCAGTCATCAAAGTCTTCTAAAGAAACTAAGCAGCTGTGGGATAAGAGGTAAGGAACAGGCATGGACAAGAACTGCCAAGAGTAGGAAAGAGAAGTGGGGGTGAATAGTCACTCCTCACATTTGGACGTCACTGGGGAGTTTCACAGAAGTGTTGCAAACCATGCTATTTCTAAATGGCCTGGGAAAAGGGGTAAGCAATGACCAGGCAGTGTTTGCAGCTCGTATGAAGTTGCAGCTCATAATGAAGATAGAAAGCACCAAGGCTAAACATAGAGAACTGCACAAGGGATTCACATGACTGAGTAACTAAGTAACACGGACGATTAATTTCAAGGTAGGTAAATACAAACTGATGCACATAAGAAAAAAAGAAATGGGTTATAAGCTGACCGTTGTCACTCAGGAGTGAGATCTTTGGGTTGTGACAGACAGGTCAATGAAAATACTAGCTCAGTGCTTAACATCTGCCAAAAAAAAAAAAAAAAAAAAAAAAAGTGAGTCAAATGTTAGGAATTATTGTAAAAGGGTTTAAGAACAAGAGAGAAAACAGTTACGTTATTGTATAAACGCATTGTTAATGCTCACTTTGAAGCCTTCGGCTGTCCCTGCTCTCTAGTCTTGAGCAGGGAATGAGAGAACCTGAAGAGGTTCACAGAGAGGCAGCAAGAATGACTAAAGGCTGCTTTTGTACATAGGAATGACTGAGCAGGCTGTGTCAGGGGAGCAGCAGGAGGGGGCTGCTCCAGAAGGAGGGGTGAGTAGGAGTCATGAGGGACAGAATGAAACGGTGTCCTCTCCAACAAGGCAGAGTCCCAGAGGATCTTAGCAAGTTTGGGGACAGAAACCAGAGTTAGCCACACCACAGTGGTCATCAGGCAAGCCTGCAGTCACAAGGCAGGTCTGAGGTCAAGCCAGGAAACCGAACCAGCAGAGCAAATTCAAGACCAGCACAGTACATGGCTGGGGAACAACACCTCTACTATGTAGCCCATGCCAGTCCTAAAGGAAAAGGCCTGAGTTTATGTTCAGCTTCCTAGTGAAAGAAGGAGGCTCTCAGCTCTTTCTCCTGTTGGTCTTTCCAGAGCAGCCTAATCCCAGGTTGTAGCTGTCCCATATTGAAACTGGTCAACTGCACAGACAGGCAAAGCTGGGGTGAGGGGACAGAGGCTGCAGGGCCTGCTGGTGCATGCAAGGTCCAGAGAGACAGAGACTCCTTCTTCATCCTAGAGAACAGGGAATACGATAGAGAGCTACACAGTCCTCATGGAATGGAGAAAGGATCAATTGTTTGCAGTCTCCTCCAACAAAAAATACCATGTGCAGCCAAGTTCTAAAGAAACAAAAGGAGGTGGTTCTTCATGCAGCAGGTAACAGACCTGCTGATCCCTTAACAAGGGCATTGGGGATGTGGTAAGTTTACAGGGGTTCAAAGCGCAACTGGGTAAGCATTTCAAGGATAAATCTGTTATAAGTCACTAGAGAGATGTATTGCTTAGGAGGTCCCCTGGGAGAGTAGGGAGGGCAGTATACACAGTTTCTATTCACATTAACTTTAGGGTAGCATTTGTGAATTCCTTCTAGGAGAGAGCATAATCACACTCCGCCTTTGCCACAGGTTATGAAGCTGAGTTCCCTCCGTTTGTCAAAGTCAGGGGAGACAGCATGTCCAGAACACAGGAGCTGAACCTCACTCTGGGGAAATCATCTTCCTGGCAATGATGTCCCGCCAAGAAAGCAGAGAGAAAAATGCTTGCTTGGTGAACCTTTGGCTTGAAGCTCTGCGGTTATTCTTACTTTTCTCAACTGAGTCATTTGACCTATTTTAGATATGCTATTTAGGATTACATAAATTTCTTTCTCTTTTACTAGAGAATGCACTTAGGGTGACTAGTTTAGACATACTTGTCTACTTTTCATCAAGTCAATCTACATTTGCTCAAATATCCTTTACAATAATGGATTATGATCTCCAGATGTGGCTCTAAGAAACACCTTCCACTGGTTCATATCCTCCACAAAAACTCCCGCCCTTTCCCTTCATCATAACAAAACATGTTCAAATGATGTTGGGAAGCATACCCTCATTCATCTCCTACTCTGCCAAACAAAGGGCTAGACCGATTGCAATCCAGTTTCAGTACCCGTATGTTTCCTAAATATTTACTGTACCTTTTTATCCATCTTAACCAAAACACTGTATACAGCCTGCTTCACTGAGGCAGATATGAAGTGCATCTTTATCCTAAACCGACTTTCTAGTAGCACCTGAGTAATGGAATACTGAATCACACACACATAATAAATGCATTCTTAAAAGATTTGCTTAGCATTATTTTTTTCACTAGGTATTATTATTTTCATTATGATTAAAGAAAACAATAATTGTGACACAAAAAACTGGATATAGCGATACATCTTCAGTGATGCAGAGATGCAGATCCTATGAACTGGAATAATTAGCCCAAGGAGAGATGGTGACACGTGGTAAGCCAGTAAAGTCATGTTACATGACATCACTGGCCTGAGGTGAAGAAATGACAGACTATTACATTTCAGACCAGCTGACTAGTGATGATTTAGTGTCAAATTATTATTCTAAACAAGACGCATGATGTATATAGAACATTGTAAAGACTCAGCAAATGCACTGAGATATCACCAACCTCAAAAGACATGAACTATGACTTTCAGTACACAGGAAAGGGGACTGAGGGATTGGAGCAATAACCTATATACAATGAGTAATACATTTTTACATCATTATCAACAGCAAAAGGAATGTTCTATTTGTATAAACTCGCAAATAGCAAAAGAAACTGTGATAGTGTCATATCTATCACACTTCAACTGAGTTGAATCATTCTATCTGATCTGAGAGATGTCTGCATTGGATTTTCTGTTGCTAAAGTAACAGCTAAATTAGCTGCAAAATGAATGGATGAAATAATCCATAGGCATTTAAAAGTACATTATAAGTACACATTTATCCTTACTGTATGCCATACACACAAATGTTGCCAAACCAACAGCAGATTCTTATGCTATGAATTTATATGTAGGATAATTGTGACTCTGAAATATGTTTTTGCAAAATATTTCTTAAGTAGTTCAGTTTGTAGAATTAGAAGTTGCTAAGAAACAGCTGTGCTAACTGAAGATAATTTATATAGATGTGGTCCTGAGGAATAATTAGGGATTGAGTAATCCTGTTTGGTATCTTTAGAATGTTTTTAAATCTAGACAAAATATGTATGTTTTATTCTCATGTAACAGTTCCAGCTGAGATAACAGACATGTTATGACATATGAAGTACATCCTGAGAAGGACACAGTTCTTCCCTGAAGACCATGAAGTCCAACAAGACAAGGCAGGTGAGATTTGGGAGGAATAGTGGGAATGCCCATCCAGTAAAGCAACATATCACTGACAGAAATGGAAGAGTCAATCTGTGGAGACCAGAAATGTTTTAGACATAGACACTACAGATCGTTTCACAACCTGCAAAAACAGCTGTCACTGTGAAGGAAAAACAGCATTTAAGGTGCTGGGAATCAGCTCACCTTATGGATTTAAATAGATTTCCAGCACTAAAGAAGGGCAGGGGTTAGACATGCGCTTCTTGGAAAGGGAGTGTGGCAGCAGAGGGAACAATCAGGAAGCAAGCAGGATTGACCAAATAGAGGGAAAAAAGTTCTCAGGAGGGCTGAAAAGTACTGCTCCCATTAGTCTAAAAAAGCACAGTTTTCTGTTGCTCTTTTTTGATTTGCTGCTTGGCTGGAATTACCTTGATGTTTTGTTGGACTGCAAAAAGTCTGAGAGACTTTGAATGACAGTGACTCACTGTCCTAAATAGCAGGAGGCAAGAACAAGCTAATGCTAACTTTGCTGCCCTCATATACTTCCTGGTGTCCTATGCTTGGTCAGTGGAATTTATTTTCTTTCTAACTTTTCATTTACAGCTAGTAAAGGCAGGACATTTTTCTCTTACTATTGAAGAGTTAATAGTACTATATAATGATCTGTTTTATGATTTTCAGTACTTTCAGATGACTACTTAATTCTGTTGTTAAATACATATGATGACTATCATTAATGAGCCAATGTCAGTGCAGATACATATATAGTTAACTATAATTTATAAATTGCATACTATTTATATATTTATACACCATTTATAAACTATGTAAATAAAATACATACAGATAAAAAATATTATATATAGTGGAATAAGCAGATAGAAAATGATTTAAGCTAATTAGAAATTTCACATGCTACCTTCCTTTTGGTTCCCAATGTATCCAGCTCTTTCAGAATCTCTTTCGCCTCTCAGGTCTGCTGAAGTAAAGGAAAGAAAATGAATTAGGATTATTATATCCTTTTTAGTCTATGTATGTGGACTTTTTTCTTTAAAAAAATAACCCTCAATAGAAAAAAAAATAAGACGTTTCTCTGCTTCCCCATGAATTTTTATCCATGTTGCAAAAGTCAATCTCCAGTATTTGCTGCTGTTGTTTAATTTATAAGACTATCAATGTTAACCTGCAACAGCAGACAGAATTTTATCAGAGAATGGCAAAAGGTTTTCTATATTCTTGAAATTGTTGAGAAATGACCTATGCAGTGTCCAAGCTATTTCAACTTTTTAACTTAAATTTGAATTAAATAAATTCGTACCAGTGCTAGTCTCTCACCACAATCTGTAAACACAGTTTAGACCAACTAACGTAGATTAATCCCTTCTTGCCTGCCTGTCTCCTTCCTATTCTTTCATCAGGAGGATGAGAGATGGAAATGCTTCTTCCCAATGTGATACCACCAAAGAGAAGTACAGGAGGAAGAATTATGCACAGAATGTGGCAGGAACATATTTTTCAGTTCTGCTGTGTTTCCTGCTTCAGCAATTCACAATGTTATCTGGCGTGGTTTTATGGCACTTCCTTAGTCTACAAGTCTAGTCTTTTGGATGTTAATTTTCATCAACATTTTAGCAGCCTAGAAAATATTATTTGAGAAACCTAGGCAAGAAAAGTTTTTAAAAGTCATTTATAACTCAACCTGAAAAAAGGGGAAATTTATTTCTTTACCCTGGCAGCTTTCTTCCTCAGATCTCCTTTATAAAACAGAGACCAATGAGTAGTAATTCGGTGACACAGAGATATATGTCCTTACAAAATTTGTATTTAATATGCCCCTTGAGACAGGAATTTTGGGACTGTAAGACAAATATAATATTTTTTTTTAACAATCACAAGGTATTATACTTGCTCCTTCTAATTTGAAACATTTAGGTAATTAAAAAAACCCCAAAAAATAACAAAACAAAAAAACCCACAAAACACCAAAAATCCCCCAGCAATGACATAACATTCCTGACTTGACAACAAATGTGCCACATTTCAGCCTTAAAGGTAAAATGATCATGGTGTAAATAAAAATAAAAAATGTCTCTTTATAAAGAAGGGTATAAACTACTTTAAAAATAAATATAAGTTGGTATTCTATATAGCTAACTCAGTTATTTACCATAAAAATAATTTGTTTGGGGTCATTGTGATTTGTGCTACCTTGCCTCTAAAAAAAAAAAATTACAAATTATCATATTTAAAGTAAATATGTATTTAAGAAACTAAATCATCACTAACACTGTTGTTATAATAGAGCCCAGAAGAAATCAAGATCACACTGTATTAGGCACTGAGTAATGTTTTAGGGAAAACTGAGTAGCTGGAAGAGTTTTCAACTGAACCAGAAAGTACAGACTCTCTAGAAGAAGTGAGAAGATATGACATGCAGCCAGAGTGTGGGAGAATCACAGGAATACAGAACCGCTGAGCTGGTAAGACACCTCTGGAGACTGTCTAGTCCACCCCCTCTTCTCCAAGCTGGGTCACTAACAGCAGGTTCCCCAGGACCTTGTCCAGTCAGACTTTGAATATCTCAAAAGATATTCTCCACCTGCCTCTAGTGTTTGACCCCTCTCACAGTAAAAAAGTTTTTTTCTTACATTCAAATTGAATTTCTTACATTTTAACTTGTGCTCAAAGAACAGCCTACGGATCTGCTCTAGCAACTTCATTTAAGTTTCTGACTTGGTGGGGGAAGGAAGTGGGATTTTGTTGGCAAGCAGTTCACAAAATTGAAACAAAAATACCAAAAAGCTGATCGTAGTGTCATGAAGCTGTATTTAAAAGACCTATGAAACTGAACAAAATGGCAGGAAGAGATATGGTCGCTTATGACTTCAATTAAAAGCTGGCAGGTGGCTGCTATGCCTATAGACCCTCAGACAGGTCTCCTTCCTTTCTCTAGCCATTTCCGAGAGGAAAGCAGGAGATTGCAATGACAAGGAAACCCTTAGAAAAGATGGGGAGAAATGAGCTCTTGCATGGGCTTGGTACTAGACAAGGAAGTGGAGCTAAATAGACTCTAATGTTTGCTAGGAGGCCATTTACCTGTTTTTTTTTGTGAGGACTGGACTTGTGGAGAGATACATAGAAGGGGACATGCCTTCTTGAGTTACAAGTGTACCTGTTTCAGCAGCTAACATCAAAGTCTGTAGTGGGCTCTCCCTCCTGTTCGTTTCTGTAGCCATCTATCTATTATTTCATGATCTATATTTGCCTTTATCTATAATTGTAAAGAAAAAAAAATGCCTCTGTTCTTACAAAACGTAAATGTCTCTGAGAAAAGTAAAGTAGATGATGGAGAAAATTCTGAACATCAGGAAATAATTTTTTACTGTGAGGGTGACCAAGCACTGACACGGGTTGCCCAGAGAGGTGGTAGGCACATCATCCTTGGAGACATTAGAAAGCCATCTGGACATGCTCCTCAGCAACCTGCTCTAGGTGACCTTGCTTGAGCAGGTGAGGTGGACCAGATGACCTTCAGAGGTTACTTCCAGCCTCGACCATTCTGTGATTCTATTTTTTTAATGAAAATAGTTATATATCTAGATAATACCAAAGGTGTTACATTCATGCTCCTTCGGGTGTTCCTCATCTTACTTAGGGATGAGTTTCATGGAAGTCTGGAGTTTACAGTTGACACTTTGAGGAGAAGAGACTCACTCCATGACTTGAAAGTTAACACTTTGTTGGAAGCCTGAAGGTTTTGTTTTGCGGTGTCCAACAGACCACCATTTTAATGGAACCCTGCCAAAGGGATGCACCAAGCCCTATGTTGCACCAGTGTCACCAGCAGTCCCTAGAACTTGTTTCTTTCCCTGTGTGTCTGCAAGCAGGGTGTCTGGGAGGAGCTAATATATCTCTGGATTTTAATTTTTTTTTTACACAGTGAATTGCAACCTTCTTCTCTTTAGATACTGTTATTTTAAGTCACATTTTTTACTGCTTAATGCACTTACAGATCTGAGGGTTGCTTTGGAAAGTCAAGGCCCACACAACATAAGTGAGCTGTGGTGGGGGAGAGAAGGAGACAGTGAGTGATGTTTGCTGCTTTTAGAGACTGTACAGTAAAGCATTTTTAATTTCAGGGACTCCAGTTCCCTGTACAATGAGTGGTTATAGTTACGGAGAAATGTTTTGCAGGTGAAACACAATAAATAGGATAGCAAGTCAGACTGCGCTCAAATAACAGCATTAGAAAGTATGAGAAGATGTCAAAACAGCTCCAGGACTGGGGAAGCCTGAAGAAACACTTTTAAGAGAAGGGCTGTATGGTCACAACCACCTACTTCCAAAGACAAATGGCATCCATTCCAGTTGGTGGAAATTCTGCCATTTGTTTGAACTGCTGTCAGTGAGTAGCAGGAGCCAAGAGTTTCCCCTGTCAGGCCACCAGGCACCAGCCTGCCCATCATTAGGCTACAGACAGCCCTGTGCACTTGAAGAAGAAACTGATAAAGTCTGAAGAATGACAGAATCTCTAAGATATATACACTAGTAATTTAAGACCTTGTACTCCTCAATTTCTTACTGATTTCCAATATGATAGAGGAACTGTTTAGATTGTTTCCCTATAATTATTAGTAAACGTCTTATTTGCTATGTCTCATATTAGAGGCACAGCATAAGCACCTCAGTCTAATTATGAGTGACTCACTCACGAATGCCAGCTTCATTGTTCTAAATGAAAACACACTCTTAGAGAGGTAATAAAACTAGCATCAGAATCTATTCGGGAAAAAATTGAACAGTGAATGCTCATAGCAGTAAACACTGAAGACAGCTAGAGCATGTATGAGTATGCAAGAACTGTTATATACTGTTCTGTATATACTATTTGTTGCAGTTGCATTTGACATAAGAAAGACTTTTTGATTTGGTTGGATTTGAACTTTGAAGGCTTGTCCTCACAGCTGATTAAATTGCACAGATTCATAGACAGCAGAGAAGCTGTGTTCAGTGCCAGATCAGGATCTCAAACCTCAGCTTTATTTCAGCTAAGTAGCACCACAAGAAGCATTAACATTAAGACACAATCACTATGCTTAGACACAAAGTCACTATCCATCACACAGACAAACTCCATTTCTCACAGCAAAACATTTACTAGCCTTCTGTCTGAGAAGAAAATTGCACTGTACATTTCAAAACAGTTTTCCTAAAATGTGTCAAATGAGTAATACCCAAAACAGGCGTTTAGAGGATAAAGACTCAAATATAGCATAAACACAAACAAAATCGAATACAATTATTTTGAGTATTTGTTTCCCTTCACCCTACTTGTATCCCATACTTTTTATCAATAAATATATTGCTAACCTGTTAACCAGTGAAAGAATCCATAATGAATTTAACCAAGGTAATATTGTCCAAGATCTATGACTTTGCACACAGGAAGCAATGTTTCATCGCATGTGGAAGACAGGCAGAGCTGAGTATGAAAACACCAACAGAACTGCTAAGACAGACAGATGCAAGTTCTGCTCCACCTGTTCAGGACTCCATAGAGAGTCACTGTAGTGAATGCAGGATGGATTGTGCCTACTGTTGTACAGAAATGAGTTACTGTAGTCTCTCCTAACAGTGATTTTCTCCATTCTACTGGATTCATGCCCCTACAGAGGTCATTGCTCCAGTTCTCTGTGTGTTAACCAGGAATGCAAGTCCATGGTTCGAAGGCAGAAATCTCCACCAGTTTCAACAGTCTCTTGCCAGGTGGAAGGCATGGCTCAAAGGACACCAGGGAAAAAAGCATCTGAGGTGAAGCTAGTCTTGTCAAAATCTTGTGTGGAAACATCAAAAAATATGCTTATTTCATACAGACAAGTGTCTATATGCAAAATGGATATCACTTCTGATTAATGGTCACCTAACTTACGCAAGATGTTTTTTTCTTTCACATCAAAACAATAATAACACTGCTACCATTATGAGTTGTTTGTTGCTCGATTCTTGGATCAACTGAATTATTTCATTCTTCTGACACATTGCCTGGGATGCACTGACCTTACCAAAACATACGTATAGGATTTTTCTTCTGGTAGACAACTAGATCATTGCAGCCACTCTGCATTATTCAAAAACATCTGTGTTAAGCCCATGGTTGTTACAAAACAATCACTCTTCAATGTGTGCAACCCCCAGATTATAGCTCAAGAACAGTCAGTATGATATCCTACTTTGGATCCTCTCTGGTAAGCAATTTCAATACTCTCTAGCAATACTTGACATACATGATATAATGCTGCTGATAATTTAAAATGCTAACATTATGGTAAGATATATTTAATAACTACTAGCAAAATATGAACATACTTGGAATATGCAAGAAAGATCTATATTTGAAAGAAGCTCTACAGTATAATTTTCATTTCAAGTGACAGTGATTATTTCAGACTTTATTACGCATACTGAAATTAATTTGAATGTACCTGGTCTCTACTGAAAGAGTATTTCCTTAAAAAAAAAAAAAAAAAAGAAAAAAAAAGAAAAAAAAGAAAAAAAAAGAAAAAAGAGGATAGGTTAATCTCTGAAAGTTATTATTGATTTAACATGTTAAATACTTGCATGTATCCTGGTGGATCTCATCTCATTTTCACAAACACTTTATAAAGTAGTGTGGTTTCTGTGTTGTGATGCACTAGTTTGTGTTCCCCTGGAACTGAGGATTTGTTACAGACTACTGACCTGAAACTTAATTCACAAAAGAAAGGAGAGCATGCTAGCCTAATCCTACATCTCCTAAAGCATATGTTTTCACTCTTAGCTGCATCTTCATTTTCTGTCTTGGATTCTGAGAAAAAAATAATTGCAATAATATTCCTTTCAAGTGACATATCTTTGGTACTTCCAAGGCGTAATACCAAAAAGTGTAATGCAACCAGGTTATGTTGTTTTCTATATGTCAGTGTCCTGGGTTAAGCAGAGAGTTAACTTTTTTTTTTTTCCTCTTCTTAATAAATAGCTAGCAAGAGGCTGTGTTTTGGATTTATGCTCAGGAGAAAAGCTGATAAGAACCGATGTTTTGTTCTGCTGCCAAGGTCGGCAGACGAGCAAAGGGGCACAGCCGGTTGCTAGCCAAGGATTTGCCCTTATGTTAAGACTGAAACTCAGAATAGCCAATAATCTATTCCATAACATACACGTCATGCCCAGTATATAGGTAAGGACT
>NW_010130244.1:20859-28623 GCF_000699245.1 Pterocles gutturalis
ACCAGGTGGTCGTTTTCCCCCCACTCCGGTCAGCTCTAGGTCTGGGACACTCGGACTGTTATCTCCATTCCGTGAGTGCCTCCAGGAGCAGTGCACCCCCCCGTCTGGGGGAGTCAGGAACGAGCTGAGCCTTTGGTCATCGGATTGGGGGGGGCAGTATCATTGTGTATGACTCATTCCCTCCCTTTTCCGGGACCGTTGGCTCGGAGCGGGCTGGACCTTTGGTCATCGGGTGGGGCGGCAGTATCACTGTGTATCACTCATTTGTGTATTTGTATATAGTATTATTTTCAATATTTTTGTAGTTTAGTTATTAAATTGTCCTTATCTCAACTCATGAGTCCTCTTTTCCATTTACCCCTTTAATTCTCTCCCCTATGATTGGGTGGGGGCGGAAACTGTGTGAGCGGGTGAGTGTGGTTTGGCCCCCAGCCAAGGGCTAACCCATCACAGCCAGTATGACTAAAGGCCCTAAGGCATGTCTTGGCCTTAGACTGTACAATGTTGACTACACAATGAATTCCAGTTTTGGTTTGACAATTGCTAATCTTAGTTGACTAAAACCACAGCCAAGTTCTCCTGAGAAACGGTTAGATTGGATTACTTAGTACACTGCTCATAGGTTATATAGCATTCACTCATTACACTGAACTGCAGTTAAACATTACACTGATTTTTTAAAGGGATTAAAATGATACTCGTTGGCAGTCATCTAACCTCATCAGCTGTGTCACAGCTGTTATACACCTTTGTGACCTCTTGGTACTTTATAATTTTTAATTTGTCCAGAGTCAGTGGATAGAAATGCAGTAATGTCGTAATGCCATCTACAGGTTCTAAACAGTTCCAGTTTCTGTTGGTGACCCTGTCTTCCATTTTCCATCAATTAACGAAAAGAAACAGCCAGTAGAAAACCAAACCACAACAAACTCTCACAACTGAGAGTCAAATCATAAGTAATTCAAACAAAGTTCTACACTATGTCTCTCCATAAATTTTCTCGACAGCTTTCTAGTCACCTCTGCCAGTAACAATCTCAAGATAGCTTTTCATGTAGTATTTATCAGATCAAGCCATGGCCTCAAGTTATGAAATAAGATAGTGTAAAAGCAAGACGTAAGTGAGCAGTCCTGAATATTGCAGTAAAGTTGCATTATGTTCAGTTCTAAAAATCACTGGTAAGCTGTTGGTCTACAGTGATTGGTAGTGCTGTAACATAGATGTGTCCAACCTTCCCGATCCCAGAAGCCAGCCATCAAATTTTTAAATGCCCAAGAGCCACATATTCTGGAGACCAGAGGGAAGAAGGGAGCTCAAACTGTGGTTCACTAAAAACAACAACAGCTCTCAAGGGGTCCCACTGCTCCACTGACCTAGGGGTTGTCAATTTCAGCATATCCTACTGATTTACTTCCCCAAAGTCACAGATTCAGATTATCCAGAAATTCCCATGCCAGCTCAGCTTCCCTGTTAGTCAGATGACACAATCTGACATATGACTTGAACTTCGGATGGTCTAATACACACAGCTTGAGACTCACTTTTGCTATCCTGTTAGGCTTCCGAACAAGAATGGCTTTGAGCAACCACAAACCTTGTTAAAGCTCAGTGATGTGCTTGCCACTGTTCTATCAGGTTAAATGGCAAGCAGAAAAAAAAAAAACATCCTTTAAGAAAAAAATTGTTGAAAAGAAGAAACCACAGCAGAAGGATCTGGGTCATCTGGCATTGGACTAACAAAGAACACAAGGGGAAAACATCTGTTCTTGCGAAGTGTTACTCTTTTCACATTTCAAAGGCAAGGGAGAGTCAGAAATAGAGAGGAAACTTCTGGCAATGCCTACATTTCAGCTACTTGTGTTTCCTTTCTTTGGGAATCTGTAAACAATAAATCCAACAGCATTCCTAATGCAAAATACAAGTGTAAAAACAGGACTACAAAAAGCAAACAAACAGCTTGTTCACATATTGAGTCTAACACACTTTTCACTGCCTTGTTTCTTCTCTTATAGGAATAGTAAAAAACCTGTTACACATCCTGCTGGCAATCAGACATTCATCTCAATCTATGGGTTCCTCCCATTGTCTTCTGTTTGTCTGCTCAAAATCACTTCAGTGTTCCTCAGAGAGGCCAAGAGTCATTGAAATTGTTCACGTGAGTGTTGTGTTTAAGGCATATGTACATGGAAGCTTTTGGAACACCTGAAAAGGCTTCCTTCCTAGGTGAGTCCCAACACAGAGCGTGAAGTGTGTCTTTTATTATTCATACAGAACCATTATATTGAAGAGCTATCTGCATACAAGTAATATTTTTGAGAAAGTACTCTAAGGTTTGGATCAGTCATTAACCAACACAATCAGAATTGTTCACTCTCTTGTAATTCAAACCTACAGACTACAGGAAGGAAGAACCACATCCATATGAAAGGGAAGTGTTTCAAACTTTTGCAAGGCATAACATTTTTCAGCTAATAATATTTTTAATTCTAGGGATTTTTGTGCTGTTTGAATAAAACCACTTTTATTTAAAATGCATATTTTAGATGGTTTTGTATAAAAATAGAGAAATATCTCAGAAGAAAAGGCTGAGTAACAGCTTGACAATAGACAATAGAACAGACTGCATTTTTGCATGTGTTCTTACTACAACCCTTCTTAGGCAGTGAAAAAATATACATGTTATCGGAAGATCTTGTACCTTGCATTTATTGTATGCAGATATTATTTTACATGGCTTTGATGTTTCACGCAACTTTTTGAAGCAAAGAATCTGCTATGACAACATGACACTTCCCATATGGTCCCTTAGCTGTATGAATGAGAAAACCTTGGCTAACCCTAATCAGTGTTGGCACTGTTGTTTGTAATCCTTGCACTGCTTTTATACAACATTGTTTTAGTAATCTATTAGAGTTTATGGAAGGTTCTGCTTGTTGTGCAAAGGACTAAGAGCTCTGGCTCCATGCTATTGTGGATAGTTGACTTTAAATTGCTGAGAACAGGTGGCAGCCAAGCTCCCAGACCTTGGCTAACCTTCCACCTCATAACTAGATGGAGGTTATGGCAGGTTATGATCTGGGTGCAGACAGTGAGGGATTGCTTCCAGGTAAATTTCTCAATTCCACCTGCTTCCCTATGTGGGGTGAAGGAAGTCTTGATGAAAGCTGGTCAGTCAACAGATGGAGGAGTAAAGACTTTTATGAATTGGTTCACATTTTGCCTCCAGTCATATGAAGCTGCTTTTCTCTTTTAGATAAAACGTCACTGCCAGAAGCCAAAATGGAACTTAATCTCCTAGAGATTGAATGCAGTTAGTACTAGCTTTTTAAAAGGTTGCCCCTGCTGGTGAATGTGTAAACATCTGGTCTCTGCGTGCAATCTAGCATGTCAAACAGCATATCTGACATACTGGGTGGGAATCTGCTTTAGAGCTAACCAGGGGAAAGTGCTGCTTGTCACCTCAGGTGCCTTCAGCTCCCTGAGATTCAGGGTCCATCATGATTTCAGAAAGCAGACCCCTGTTTTGGTTACTGGGATACCAGAGGGTCATGCTGCCACCCAGAGTGACCTTGACAGGTGGGAGACACAGGCTGGTGGGGACCTCATGAAGTTCAACAAGGGGAAGTGCAAAGTCCTGTCCCTGGTAAGGAACAATGCCAGGCACCAGGACACTATGGGGGCAGGATACTATTTGCCTTCTTTGCGGCAATGACACATTGCTGGATCATGCTCAACTTGCTGCCCACTATGATCCCTATGCAAAACTGTTTTCCAGCCAGCTGCATCCAGCCTGTCCTGGTGCCTGGGGTTACTTCTCCTCAGCAGCAGGACTTGACATTTCCTTATGTTGAACTCCATGCAGTTCCTGCTAGCCCATTTATCCAGCTTCTTGAGGTCCCTTTGAACAACAGCAGATCCATCTGGTGTTTTAGACAGATACATTCCCTTCTTCTGATGATACACTTTTTTCCTTTTTTACTTTTCGGTTTCTTTTGGTTTTGGGTTTTTTTAAAAAAAATCAGTCTTTCCTGCTTTAAGAGTTTTCAAATCAAGTTAAAACTTCCACTTTCTGACATACATTTTTTTTTTCAATTTATTTTTATTTTATTTTATTTTGTCCTGAGGATAAGACATGTACTGGTTCCAAAGATGTCAAGGTTTGAAATTCTCAGAGACTCTGGACAAGTACTGAATAACTAAGCCTATTATTGCACATGTTGGATTTAAGCCAAGTGCTTTATCATTAAAATTCAGAACTGCTGCAATAATACAAAAACAAACCCACAAAATATATGGAGAAAAAGATAAAAGGAGAACAGCAATAGAAAGAGTTCTTGCTGGAATTTTTTTCCCTCTCTTTTCCTTATTTTTCAAATTTAACTTTAAAAATAGTGAGTGACTGAATTGTTAAAAGAAAAAGATGTCAACTATGAACAATAAAGGCCAAAAATTTAGGCAAAAACTTTTATTGACACAATTAGCTACTGCTGTAATATCAATTTGCCCCTCCAATTATTTTCCTCTGAGATTAAAGAAGTCCTTCTCAGGAGTCTCTTTCAAGTGATTATTTGAAACTTCTATCTTCTCTTCTTTTTAAAAGTTGTGCTTCATTTGGTATCAGCTAGGAAACTCTACTTATTCTTTCATGTATATATGTTATATAGGCAGAGTACTTTTCAGCTCTGAAACACATCCATCAGCCAAATTGAACTTACTTGGTAAAAGCTTGAAATTGTAGTTATGCCCTCTAGCTTTAAGTACAAAACTAAAGTTAGTCTCCTTCAGGCAGCAATTCTGTATTTTCTCCAGTTTTATGTTCCTAAAAAAAGGTTTGAATAGCACAGAGCAACTGTGTACCATTTCAAGGAAACAGAAGTTTGTAATTAGAATTATGTCCTTATGAACAAGTTATCACCTTGGAATCCCATTCTTCCACCATTTTTGCTATTATACCTTGTTCTGACAATTCAAAAGATGGTCCCATCCCACTATAAACAGAGTTTCACATTTATCGGGTTATATGGGTGTCATGGTTCAACCCAGCCAGTATAAAAACCATGCAGCTGCTCACTCACCCTCCCCAGGCGATGGAGGAGGGAATCTGAGGGGTTAAGGTAAGAAGACCTGTGGGTTGAGATAAGCACAATTTAATAACTGAAATAAAATAAAATTAAAATGATAACAATAATGATAATGATTAGAAGAAGAAGAAGAAGAATAGACAAATGAGTGATACACAGTGCAGCTGCTCACCACCCACTGACCAAGGCCTAGCCCATTCCTGGCTAGCAATTGCAGAGCACAGAAAGTCATTATTACTACCACTTACTCCTATTAAGAGTTTACCTGAGCTCAAGAAGAGTCGAGACATATTAATGAAATATTAATCTGTTGAAGTTTACTATACACACAGAAAACATGTCCAGCTTAGGAAGCCTCTGAGTTACAAATATCTGGGGCTAGTATCATATATGTGATGCTGGTGATAATGTAAAAGGAAGTAAACCTAAAAGGTAAAAACAAGCAGTTGGAGAACTTGTTGGGAGAGCGAAACTGCTTTATATGCCACTCTTAACCTAAGGGACAAATCTGAAGTATATCACACTCAGCATTATATAGGTAACTTCTGAAGTGGGGAAGCAAGGTGTATCACACTCAGAGCTACAAGAAGAACAGGCAAAAGGAATTAAATTCTGTGGTTTAACCACAGATGTGTGAGCAGGAGAAAGGCACTCAAATTTCTGTACTCAATGGTGACTCTTACCATGTGGAGATCTTTTTCCACCAATACTCAGAGTGAGGGGACCCTCTTGACTTCTCTTTCTCTGTACTCATGATTTTTCAATTCCTTTGCACATTGGTGCAGCTTATCTAGTAAGGACGCAGGAGATAGCAATGTCTGTGGGGTGGTGGCTATAACACCGTCCTGCAGCAAAGAAAGGGAAAAAGGCGGTGATTGATGTTTGTATGATGTCAGATACAGGAAGTCATTCATTCTGTCTCAAGACAGACCTCAGCTGTCTTTAATTCAAGACATTGCCCTCCAGGATGGTCCAGAGAAGAGCAATATGTCTGACCACAGGGCTACAGAACATGACCTGAGTACAGCATGAAAGAACTGAATTTCTTTGGTCTGGGGAAGAAATAACTACCTTCAAATATGTAAAATGCAGGCACAAAAAGGAACAAAAGCTGTTCTCTATAATCATGAGAGACAGGACACGAAAAAGTGAATTTATATTGCCGTGAAGTACTATTTGGTTATGCAGTAAAAAAACCCCTTTTAAGTCTAAGGGCAGTTAAACATGTGAATTAATTACCTAGGAAGGATGAGGAAGCTTTATCACTGAAACTTTTAAGACAAACATGTCAGAAATAACATACAGTGGATCCAGTTTTTGTAATGGAGTAGTCTAATAACCTCTTAAGGCTTCTTCTAGACCTTTTTGTTTTTATTATTCCACTATACGCTGAAGATTGTGAGGCATTCAGATACAGTAATAGGAATCTTCTGAGTAAAATAGATAACTGGAGACAGCTGTAAAGAACTTCACAACCACCTCACAACTGTATCACAATCATTGTACTAAAAGCTCTATTTGTCGGAAACATAAAGTACTCATTTACCCAGTGGTTTGAATGAACATCAAGACACTGGACTAATTTTAGGCTATTCACATTTTGGGTGCTTGAAAAATGATAAATTACTGTCTCATTTATCTTGAATTTCACAGAAATATAGTCTGTAGGTTTAAAGCAAAGTTTGGACAAAATATCAACATTTTATTTTGTAAGATATCCACACTTTGTACCTGAAATAAGACTTTATGTTACCAATATTCCAACCCAAGCAATGGCAGCTCAGTTCTTTATCAGCTCATACCTGAGAATAATCATCATCATCATCACTGATGAGTATCCTTTTCATACTGGATCACACTCTGACAGAAAATATTACCAGGTCTAAAAGTGGCTTTCATATTTCAGCCCCATTACTCCTCCAACATTTGTTTTTGCATTACTAAAGCCAGTTCCTTAGTTACTGCATCACCTTCCTACAGTTTATTTTCTGACAAAATTTTTTGCTTCAGAGCAAAATTTGATTTTGCTTCAGAGACCAGCTTCAAGCAGGTAAAACTGCACTGAGGAAGGAAACTGAAGTGAAGAAAACTGACCAGAAAAACTCTCTTTTTTGAGGTTTTTTTTTTTGGAGCCAGCAGCAGTGCTGTGCCTGGCCTAGCAACTGGCAGCTGGTGAGAGGACTCCTGACTCACCAGGGGCAGAGCTGACACTGCCTGCTCTTTATCTCTGGTGATTGACCTTGACCCATTTGCTGTGTGGATAAAGAGAGACCTGGGAGGGCAGGAACTAGTTGCCGCCCACACAACACAACACAGAAGGTGTGGAAAGCCTTTCTGAGCACCTAGGGTAGAGGTAGTTAGTGTCTGAGGGCTGCCTGCTCTGCCCACTCAATAAGGCAGCAGTGGGAGCTGAGGCTGTGTCTTGTGTCAGCACAGGTGAGTGCTCTTGTCTTTCTCAGGTAACTTGCTCTCCTGTTGACAGGCCCTGACACCAACACTTCAAACATGGTCCCCACCAGGAAACGCGCTTCCTACATGAAGACTGTGGCAACCCAGACAGAGGGTCTGCTCAGTTCAGTTTTCGGGCTGCCGGGAGTGCCTCAGCCTACTGCTGCCAGGGGAGAATGGGACGGATGTGTCTTGCGTGCAGTGTAAGCAGCTAGACGAGCTGCTTAGCCTTGTG
>NW_010130245.1:0-12732 GCF_000699245.1 Pterocles gutturalis
CAATTCCTGGCGCCGGAATCGCCCTCAAAGCCCCCTCTGTCCCAGGATCAGCGGAGCGGCTTCAGCTCTAAGCTTGGCCCAGAAAGCCAACTGTGTCCTGGGCTACACCAAAGAAGCCCAAAGAGCAAACTGAGGAAGGCAATTCTGACCCTCTACTCTGCTCTCATGAGACCCCACCTGGAGTACCGCACCCAGTTCTGGAGTCCCCAGCACAGGAAGGACATGGACCTGTTGGAGCAAGTCCAGTGGAGGGCCACGAAGATGACCAGAGGGCTGGAGCACCTCCCATACAAGGACAGGCTGAGAGAGTTGGGGTTGTTCAGCCTAGAGAAGAGAAGGCTCTGGCTGGACCTTCCATCAGCCTTCCAGTACCTGAAGGAGGCCTACAGGAAAGATGGGGAAACACTCTTTATCAGGGAGTGTAGTGATAGAATGAGGGGTAATGGCTTTAAACTGAAAGAGGATATATTTAGATCAGATATTAGGAAGAAGTTCTTTACTGTGAGGGTGGTGAGGCACTGGAACAGGTTTCCCAGAGAAGCTGTGGATGCCCCGTTGCTGGAGGTGTTCAAGGCCAGGCTGGATGAGGCTTTGAGCAACCTGGTCTAGGAAGGGTCAGGAAAGTGTCCCTGACAATAGCAGGGGAGTTGGAACGAGGTGATCTTGAAAGTGCCTTCCAACACAAACCATATGATTCTATGATTGTATGATTATTCCTAACTAAAACAATATGTGATCAATTTAAAGTGGGAGAGATATTTATTACAGAATCAATAATGATATGCTCAAGTTATTTATTTTATTTCGAGGACTTGTCTTCATATAAAATATTTGTATGACATGCATGAATTTGATATCTGTATGTGTAAAGGGATAGTTATAGTTGCAAAAACATCAGAAAATTGTATTTTATTTATTATGTCAACAAAGTTTTATAGAGAAAAATAAAGCAATAAAGTCTTTGCATCATGGTATTGTGAGTAATATGGCCATGGGGAAAGGTGAGAGCAAGTGAAATGAATTGATGCTTAGGATAATGAAAGCGAGGGACTAACGGGACCCAAAGGATCCAAGTAAAATACAGACAGATTCCGAGTAAGCTTCCTTCAACTCCTCAGAGAGAAATTCTGCTTGGTATTGACCAATAAACTGCAACAGCCCTTCATTTCTAATCCTAGGTTTTTTCTAAGCAGTTTGCCCACTCACACTGAGTTGTGGAGAAAGAAAGTAGTAGGAGAATGTGAATAGCTCCACAAGGACTGATGGAATATAATTGAATAATTCCATGAGAAGAGGAGAAGGGTTTGTGATTAGAACCATGGAAGGATGTTACCTACCTTTCAGAGGACAGGGAGGGAACTAAATGGATCTATAAGAAATGTCGGAGGAGAAATAAATTGAGCCAACTACTTTCTATCTATCTCTCTATCTCTCTATGTGCGTACCTAAGATATTTTCCTCTAGACACATCCAAGCTACACATGAGTTCATGCTGTAAGTGCTATTATTTCTTTGCTCTACAGGGCCTCTATTCTTAAGGGAAAAAACAGATCTATCAGTGTTGTAGGCATGTGACCTCTGATGGATAATCAACACTAGAATTAATTTTGAAAGGCAACTAAGTTTACATAAAACTATTTTTTGTCTTCTGATTTTTTTCCTATATTCTTTTTAATTTTCCTGTGTCTGGATTCACATAGAACAAAAAAATTAATCATCTGATTTTGCTACCATTGCAAAAAATATACTCTTCTTTCAACAGTTATGTATAGGCAGAAGGGAAATATAAGGAGGTCACATGATAAATCTTTTTTAATATTATCATTTTCTTTTGAAAAATCAGCTCCATAGGTTCTGGGGTTTGACTGTTTGCCTTGGTTAGGCATCACTGTATTCACAAAAAATCTTAACTAAACCAGTCACCCTTTTCAGTTTCACCCACTACTACATCTTGGCATTTAGGCTAAATAAGTAAGTGTCTTGGTTTAGCCCCAGCTGGTAATAAACACCACACAGCCGTTCTTCCTTCCCCATCCCCCACACCTCTCCTCCCCCAGTGGAATGTGGGAGAGAATCAGAAGAGTAAAAGTGAGAAAACTAATGGGTTCACATAAAGACAATTTAAATAGGTAAAGCAAAACCCACATGCACAAGCACAGCAAAACAAGAAATTCATTCAGTACTTCCCATGGGCAGGCAGTTGTTCAGCCACCTCTAGCAAAGCAGGGCTCACTCACGCCTAACAGTTACTTGGGAAGACAAGCGCTATAACTATAAACATCCCCCCATTCCTTCTTCTTCATACAGTTTTATATGCTGAGCATGACATCATAAAGTATGGAATATATAGTATGCCATCCAGAGGGACCTTGACAGGCTTGAGACATGGGCTTATGCCAACCTCACGAAATTCAACAAAGCCAAGTACAAGGTCCTGCACATGGGTCAAGGCAATCCCAAGCACAAGTACAGGATCGGTGGAGAATGGCTTGAGAACAGCCCTGAGGAGAAGGATTTGTGTGTGTTGGTGGATGATAAAATGAACATGAGCTGCCAGTGTGTGCTTGAAGCCCATAAAGCCAACCGGATCCTGAGTTGCATCAAGACAAGTGTGACCAGCACGTTGAGGGAGTTGATTCTGCCCCTCTACTCTGCTCTCGTGAGACCCCACCTGGAGTACTGCGTTCAACTCTGGGGCCCCCAACACAAGGACAATGAGCAGTTGGAGGGGGTCCAGAGGACTGCCATGAAGTTGATCAGAGGGCTGGAGCACCACCCATAGAAGGACAGGCTGAGAAAGTTGGGGTTGTTCAGCCTGGAGAAGAGAAGGCTCCAGAGGGACCTCATAGCAGCCTTCCAGTACCTGAAGGGGGCTACAGGAGAGATGGGGAAGGACATTTTAAAGGGGCATGTAGCAACAGGATGAGGGATAGTGGATTTAAACTGGAAGAGGGCAGATTTAGACTAGATATAAGCAAGAAATTTTTCACTGTGAGGGTGGTGAGGCACTGGCCCAGGTTGCCCAGAGAAGCTGTGGATGCCCCATCCCTGGAGGAGTTCAAGGCCAGGCTGGATGAGGCTTTGAAGAACCTGGTCTAGCGGGAGGTGTCCCTGCTCATGGCAGAGGGGTTGTAACTCAGTGATCTCTAAGGTCCTTACCAACCCTAACCATTCTATGATTCTATATCTCTTTGGTCATTTGGGGTCAGCTGTCCTGGATGTGTCCTCTCCCAGCTTCTTGTGCATCCCCAGCCTACGCGCTAGTGGGGTGGTGTGAGAAGCAGAGAAGGCCTTGACGCTGTGTAAGAACCGCTCAGCAATAGGTAATGCATCTCTGTATCATCAACACTGTTTCCAGCACAAATCCAATACATAGCCCCATACTACCGTAAAGAAAATTAACTCTGTCCCAGCCAAAACCAACACAGTAAGGTACAATAATCAATGTGTATGTAAAGCTCCCCCACCTGTGAAGAATTTCATACCCATACTCAGTGCGAGATTTTTTCTTTCCCCTTCGGTTAAAAAAACACAGACAATGAGCCTCATTCACATCTCATTTAGTTCATAGCAAGTTCATGATCTCAAATCAGGAGTCACCAGCAGAACTTTTAGAGATTGTTTGTAGTCCTTTTAAACTGGTCTACGTGATCAGAGAAATGAAAAGTGATAGACACCAATGTCTTCCACAATGTAGAACATCAAGAATCTGTTGATTCCTGATTGATTTTAGTTACTCAGTTCACCCTAGAGTGGAAAAGATATAATCCTTTGCTAAAATATCAACATAGATTACAATGTGAAATTAAAGGTTATTGTTGAAGGTCCAAATAGACTAATATTTATTATTCTGTCATTCTGCCTTTCTCTTATTACTAGAAGGAATTCTCGTACTAAGCTAGAATTGGCTAAGTTATTAGTTGCATGTACGTACCTTATCATTAAATGTGACGCCTAAAAAGCAATGTACCAGTGTTCTGATCTAAAATTAGAGCTCTCTGCTATTATTGCAATAGCTCAAAACTCAAATAAACAACTCAGCATTTGACATTTGAGGAAAATAATATTGTGAAAAAACACGTGAAAATTAATATTAAATATGCATAAATGAAATATGATCAACAGTCACGCAGCATAGAAAAAGAAAAATAGCTTTTGTAGGAGCACATTACAGAGATAAACCAGTCAGTTAAATTTTGAATAAATCACCTTTTATCCACTTGTTGTGACACACAGCCATGGAAATTGATAACTTCAGAACTCCAGGTCCCCATGAAAAATATCTTTCCCAGAGGTGGCCTGTGCTTTAAATCAGATACTGCATGAAAACTACTTACACTTTTTTTTCCCCATCCTTCCACCTGGCTTAATAAGATTCTCTCCAAAATGCCAGTTTCACTTTCTGATGTGAGCAGTTGGCAAAAAGCAGTGACCACAGCAATTACAAGATAGTACACAGAAAAGAGAAAACCAGAAATACGATAAAGGAAATCTGGATATTTTTTATTATTTTGTATTTAAGCAGGACACCTTTCCAGCAAAAGGGAAGGATTATTTCAAGGTTGTTTATTCATTTACTAGCAATCAACTAAGTTCAGATAGTCGAAATCCCTGGTATCCAGAGAGTAGGTAAGAAGCCTCATGCATATGTTCTACTTTATGTTGCTCATCTGCAAAACAATGAGGCTTGTAATGATGTGAAAAGTTTAATGGACTCTCTCCTGGTTTGTCCTCTATGCAAGCTGATTGTTATTTGTGTAGTGTAATCTTCTTAAGACTGTGGTTCCCACAGGGACATGAGCAGGCAACGACTGGGCTGTGGATGGCAGCTCATGTCAGGGATCAAGGATCATCCAGTTAATAGTTTTTACATTTAGAATTCACTAATATTTCTGGTTCTAAAGAGAAGCTTGCTAACATCTAGAGCTGGTTTTGGTTATTTTACACAAAAATAAATTCCTTTAAATGTCACCATTTAAAATTACTTAAACACCAATCAGAAAGTATTATCAGTCAGTTTATTATTATCTAGACTCAAGGAGGCTAAGGCAATGATGCAAGTATTTAGCACATTAACAGGTCATTATGTGAAAAAAAAAAAAAAGAATAAGCAGGAAAGACAGTGGTTATATTTCAAAAAGCTATTCAAGAGAGGTGGTATTTTAATGTACTGATTAAGATACAACATTCCCTAAAAATTGAACCTTAGATAACTATTTGCTTTAAAATTAACAGGAAACAGGAGTTCAAATTCCACAGGCAGCTTTGAAACCCTAAACCTGAATATTTAACATTAACCACCTGAGACATCAATATTTCATTTTTAAATATATGATCCTCTCTGTAGTTTTTTTTTTTACATCTTCAACTGTCTGGAAAGAAATAATTCACTAGTATGTGGCTCTCATATGTATTATCATTTTTATGATCCTCTCTGTAGTTTTTTTTTTACATCTTCAACTGTCTGGAAAGAAATAATTCACTAGTATGTGGCTCTCATATGTATTATGAAATAATTTTAAAGGTATCTGAGAACAGAAAAGTGTTTTTTCACATACCATTGCCTGTGTCACACTTGCTTCTAAACTTACTTGTGGTCCCAAAATTAAAGGCCAAGTTAAGGCCTCATTCAATCCTTAATCCTTACATGTGAGTAATGCCTCTGGGAACTGGGTCTTCTCACACATTTCGTTCCATCAAATAAAATCATGAGAGTGATATTTCCCTTGGGAAATCTGTCACTTCATAGAGAACTGGTTTTGATCAGGACGGAGAAAACAAAACAGTTATGAAGAAGCAACAACTTACTGAGAAATAGACTGTGAACAGGATTAATATGATCCATAGATTCACAGAGTGAAAGGCCAGAAGGGACAACTGCTTCACCTACTTTGACCCCCTCCAAACCACAGGACATTGCATTTAATCTGCTTGCATGGAGACCAGTCACTTGTGTATGACTGAAGCAGAACTTGCACTTAGGTAAAACACATCGTCCAGAAGAGACAAATTTGAAAACAAAGCACCAACGGAAGGAAAATCTAATACTTCTCTTTCAAGCATTTTCAATCCTTTTTTCTGATACTGAGTTCTCTTCATGTGAAAACCATGTAATTTCTTTTTCGAATATGTCAAATAGCTGCTGTTATGCCCTTTGCTCTTATCATTTTATGAAAATGCCATTATCATAATGAAGGGACAAAATCAATATAAAATCAAACATATTTTAATTTTATTTATTTTTAAGAAGGAAAAGCATTGTGGAATGTCATTTGCTGTCCTCTTTTGGGAGAGGAGTCAGGAGCAGTATGTTGTATCAATATCATTCTATATACATTTTTTTTAAAATGTAGATAGCAAAACTGCACAAAAACTGTAGTGCAGGGCTTATCAGTGGTACATGCCTAGCCGATTTCAAAATGTCATTAGTCCTTTTCGCCAGAATGCCACTCAAACACCTTGCATGCATTTAATTTTCCATTGTGCCTTGAAAAAATATTTTCAGAACACTGCTTCCCAATACATCATTTTCCATGTGTGAGTACATTCCTTTTCCTGCAATGGCATTTGTCTCATGAAAACATTTATACAGGCCCTTATATATGGGCCTGTTTGACTGCATGATCCAGATATTTTAGGATTATCTTTTTGCCATCTTTCTGGCATCTATGCACCTACAGATTTCAGTTGGTGGGATTTTATATTAACTTTCAGAAAAAATGTTCCAGATTTTCATATATGTAAAGATATATATTTATTTCTCTTCTACCCTTTCTTCAGGCTGTCCCCCAAACATCACAACTTGATTTTCTTATTTTGAACTGTAACAGACCACTGGACAAAACAGTCCACAAGCACTATTTCACCTTTCAGCTTTATGCAGATTTGTAGATCTAGCTCTGCTCTGATGATTTGTCCCCTCCAGCTTGAACAAAATCTTGGCCTGTCTCCCTGACTAGTGGGATGACTTTTTAAAATACAAGCTCAAGGTGGCAAAAATTAAGTTTATTTTTTTTCCCCAACTAGTTCTTTGCTTTTCCTCTTTTCAGTTTTTCTCTGAACACCATCACCCTGAACCCCATCACTGAAAGCCCTAATAATGTAAGACTCAAACCTGAATGATATAATTGACTGCATCATCTTTTTGTTTTGTCAGATTCGGGCTACAGCCAGCTTTCAGTACATCTTCTACATTCCATCACAAGGTGGATCTTTTCCTGTACAGCTACACTAATAAAGCTTTCATTCAAGTTCTCATCATATTCAAAGTGCTTCAGCAAAATATCATTTTCATAGTTCATTGCTTTGATAATGACAGTCCTCTATATGCATCTTTCTATTAATTCTTCTATCACACCAAATGGCGATTATTTATTTTTACACCCAAGGTTCTTTGGACTGTGTGTTTGCTCAGTCTTTCTTGTTTACTACTGAAATGTCAGATCTCACCTCTGCTTGGCATTCCTACGTATTCTGGAAAATAGGTTTGTTCACTGCTCTGTGATCATCTTTGCTGTTTAAAGTTTCCTAAAAAATCCCTTGATTTTGCTTTTGCAGTTTCATCCTTACTAATTCCTTTTTCTGCTTATGAAAGGTTTTCTTGGTAGTGACCCTCCCTTTTCCTTTCACACTGACCAGAATTGTCTCAACTTTTCTTTGCTTTCAGTACACCCTTCCTCCTCCTCTCTCTCAGCCTGCACGTACCTCATGTCTTTTTTCTTACAATTAGACAGCTGATTTACTCAAACAGGAATTCTTGGTTTGTGTTTGTGTTTATACAATTCATAGCACAAATGGGACCTGGCCCACTGAGTGGCTCATCATTAACACAAATCAAAGATTAACCTGAAGGTCGAAAATCTCCTTCCAAGTCCATTGTGTTTTCTGTTTGTTGGTTTTTTGCTTCATTGGTGGTTTTTTTTAGAGAAAGTGGAAATGGTACCAGACTTTGTACTCCATGGAATTAAGAGATGCAAAGATGTGTAAAACTGAGAAGATGGATGTTCAAGAAAACAAAAGGGAAGAAATTACTTCATTATATGGATTTTCTTTTTAGATGAACAGAGATTAAAATTTCTCAATAAAATACAAACTCCTTTTCTAATAAAAAAATGCTGGAGGAAAATGTCAAAATATTTCCACTTCAATTTTTTCTCATTTTTTTTCTATTTTGTGTCTTCTAAAAAAGATGAGAAGAGAGATGAAGATACTAACAGGGAAAAAGTGAAGAACAGAAACTGAAATACCAGCAGAACTTCCCTCCCCCTTAGTTTTTATTTTTTGTTGCAAAACAGAAAATGAAGAAGCAGTTTGCTCCAAAATATCATTAACAGCACTTCTCCCCTTTCTGATTAAAAAGTTTCCAATAGAAAATGCTGTCTTGCCTCATGTATTTGTATTATTAGAGTTTGTATTTGTATTTGTATTCATGATGATTTGAAAGGGTTTAAAAACTCCTAACTGTACAGCTTTGGTTTTATATAACTGCATGACCTTGTCATAGCACTCTGCTCCATTCCATTACTAGTTCTCTACACACTGCAATTAATTATACATTTCCACAGTCATCAGTCTATACCTTTTTGTTCATACCTAGAATTAGCAGTTCATGTAACACCTTTGTTTTACAATGTCATGAATGTCCCAAAACATTTTTAAAATCATTTAACATATGCAACTGCAATAGTTTCCTCTTCTTTTCCATCACCAAGATCACCAATAACTATTTAAAGCATTTGAGCTCATTTTCTGCGTGAAGCTATATATTTTGAAAGCACAAAGTCAAAAATGATTCCTTATTAGTGTTTGAAAAGACCAATGAGGAATCCTTGCACTAGGAAACTACTCAAGGAGATAATTTCAAGTAAAGAAATAGAGAAATATCTATATTCATGTAGGAAATACCATGAGACTCTTCAAATACTATACACAACTCTGGCCATACACTCTGGAGGAAAGCACATTCAAACTGAATTCAAACTGAAGTCAATTTGGAAAAGAGCTGTTTATTATGACTAGAGGAAGGTAAGATACATCTTGAAAAGCGAACGCAAACTTACAGTTTTCTTAAACTAGCAAAACAAAGACTGGGAAGGAATATGACTTCAGTCAATAAACACATCAGAACAAAAGCAGCCAGGGAAGGGTGAAGAGCTATTTGAGCTAAAAGCTAATATGTGCATAAGAATAAATAAGAACAAAGTGTTCATGCATAAATTTTGCATGAAAATTAGGAAGTGCTTCCTAAGCTCAGAAGAACAAAAGACCTTGGAGACTGACCAGAGAGGAGTGTTTGAATATGGGGCAGATCTTAGAAGTTCTAAGATGGAGCTAATAAAAGTGCTTTTATGACATATTTGCTCATGGCAGGGATGTTTAAATAGCACAACCCTGAAAGTTTCTAGCAATGCTTTCAGTTCAGACCATCCCCTGTGTTAGAAGTGCTACATCCCACATCCCTATACAATAAATGCTCAGAAATTGTTCTGGCATTAACTTAGGGTCTTCTGTAAGTCCTTGCGGGGTACATAACTAATAGTACCCAATTTTTATGGATACTCAAGCTGAATGTGGTCTTCGTTACACTCATTAATGAAAATGGATCAGAAGACTCCTCTAAACAAGATGCAAAGTCTATAACACATAAGGAATATCAGCTGCAGAGGTTACTTTTGATCTGATTGATCCTTCCCATTTGCTCCAAATTGTTAACATGTTTTTGTATATATGTAAGTTTCTAATAATAAGTATAGAGTTTTATATTAACCTCATGAAATTTAAAAAGACCAAGTGCAAGGTCCTGCACGTGGGTCAAGGCGGTCCCAAGCACAAACACAGGCTGGGCAGAGAATGGATAAAGAGCAGCCCTGAGGAGAAGGACTTGGGGGTGTCGGTAGATGAAAAACTGAACGTGAACTGTCAGTGTGTGCTTGCAGCCCAGAAAGCAAGTCATGTCCTGGGCTGTATCAAAAGAAGCATTGTCAGCAGGTTGAAGGAAGTGATTCTCCCCCTCTACCCTGCTCTCATGAGACCCCACCTGGAGTACTGTTTTCAGATGTGGGGCCCCCAACATAAAGACCTGGACCTGTTGGAGAGAGTGAGAAGAGAGCCACGAAATTGGTCAGAGGGCTGGAGCACCTCCCCTGTGAGGACAGGCTGAGAGAATTGGGGTTGTTCAGCCTGGAGAAAAGAAGTCTCTGAAGAGACTTAATAGCAGCCCACCAGTACCTGAAGGGGGCTACAGGAGAGATGGGGAAACACTCTATCAGGGAGTGTAGTGAGAGGACAAGGGGTAATGGTTATAAGCTGAAAGAAGGTAGATTTAGACTAGACATTAGGAAGAAATTTGTCACTGTGAGGGTGGTTAGACACTGGAACAGGTTGCCCAGAGAAGCTGTGGATGCCCCATCCCTGGAGGTGTTCAAGGCCAGGCTGGATGAGGCTTTGAGCAACCTGGTCTGGTGGAGGGTGTCCCTGCCCATGGCAGGGGGGTTGGAACTTGATGATCTTTAAGGTCCTTTCCAGCCCAAACCATCTATGATTCTATGATTCTATGATTTTTGCACTTCTTCTGTCAGTGTACATGTATGTTCATATATATATACAAAAGTAAGACTATAGATACATACATAGGTATAAATATTCATATCCATAATAATAAACTACCATATAATACCTTTAATGGAGAGAAGAATAACTAAGTGTTTACTGGAAGGCTGTAAATGGCTTTGAACACTTTTAGTGAAACACTTCAACATTTCTCTAGCATAATATTTTGAAAGGTCCCAGGCTCAATACAGATGTAATAGATGGAGGCTAAAAGAAAATTTGACAGAAAAATTATTCAAAGAGCATGGTAAGGTGGCATATAAAAACAATAATGGGCCATTATGCTGTCTTATTGGAGAAATTAAGGCACTGCACACACTGCCTGACTCATAGTGCCTGGCTTTTCTACTGAACAACTTGAAACCTGTATTTTCAACTCAAGTAGTGATTATTTAAGTGTATTTTCCTTTTCAGCTCTAAATATTTAATAGTATCAGTTGTGGTAAACTTGTTTGTGGAGTTCAAAAGGCAGAGAGCCACTGGACTCCCACAAATACAGTTTAGTTAGGCAAGTAGTAAGGTTTGTATGCAAACGAGTTAAAGGAAGCCTTGGCAGGTGCAAACAGCGGTGTTTCATCTACACATGCACTGAAAGCTTCTCTGTAGATATATCAGTACAGAAAAAGTGTAACATATGTGTTAACACATGGAGGATCTATATACTACACAACTTTTAAAATTAGAAAGGGACCTGCACCACTGAATTTAATTTGAGGGATATTTCTAACTGGAAGATATGTCACCAGCAAACCTTCCAAGCAACCTTTCCTCACAAAGATGGAAATTCCCTCCAGTGACATAATTTATGCTATTACTTTAAATTAAATGTCTTTTAGCAGACAAAGTTCCTGATATAACATTGGTGTGATTACTTTTTCCATTGCAAAGGAACTGGAAGAATGTTTCTGTGAAGACATGGTTATACTTAGAAAAGTTTCTCATACAGTCTACCTATAAACTCCATGTCTCTTGCTCATTGTAGTGTAAACAATTGTGGCTAGAACTCTAAGCATTTGCTTACAAAAAGAAAAAAAAAAGAAAAAAAAATAACATCACATTTGAATTTGTTGCAGGTATGTGTTCAGAATCGCTCTCATCACACAGGCACCAAGTACACTTTTCTGCGGATATATATGGAGGACATCTGTCTGAATTTATCCTGTTGGAAGTGACTGATACACAAATTTCATTTATTTTATAGAAGATAAATATAATTTTCCAAGATGTGAGTGGAAACATCAAACAAATTAATTGGGTTAGATTCCTTACTTGGGATAAACAGAGAGAGTATTATGGAAGTCAAGGATATGATGCATTTGTTAAACACTTCGTTTCTTGGCCTTCCAAGACATTTTTTGTGCTAACATGTAGCAGACTCACAAAATGCTGGAGAGATTTGATGTGCACTCCACTTCCATGAGATACAGATTTACCACTTCTTTTTTATTGATGCAAGCCCAAAGCCCAAGTCAATGAGCCAAAGTTGCCCAAGTCTGGGAACTTGAATCTAAGTCACTTGAATCAAGCATATGCTGAAATAACAACCTCCTCTCCTGTTTTATCTTCAGTAGCACTTTACAGATAAATGTGTAGATATAAAACACCTTAAATTGTTAGAAGATTAAATAGAATAATGGAGACTATAGCATAATTGTGCTTACAATGACCACAGCAAATTAGTTTGTCTTTTTCTGAACAGTCACATTTGGCCTGATTTCTTCCTAAAGTTCTCTAAATCTTCTTAAGATATTCTGTACCAACAATCTCTCTTTTTTTTTTTTTCCCCTACTGTTGTTCAAAATAAAGATTTCTTTCTGATTTTTAGATAGATTTTTTTTTTAATTCTTGTTTTCTTCATTGTGGACAAGTAAAATAGATTTTTGCTTCTTCAAAACAGGCTCTATCACATCCATTTTGAGTCTTCTCTTTTGACCACCAAAATCCCAATACACTGTATATTTCTCAGATGGTCATTTTGTTCATGTATACCTGTCTAGCTGCACTGAATCACTAAATTTATATGTCAGTTTTGGTGAGTATGGTCACTTGGGAAATTTTTGAGAAACAAGTCAAAAAAAGACTAAAAATGGAAAATGAACTTCTCCGTCTAGAAGAAGTGGCTCA
>NW_010130245.1:12753-19571 GCF_000699245.1 Pterocles gutturalis
CTGTTGCTGTTCCTCCCGGCTCAGGGACATGTTTGTATTTGAAAGAAGAAATGCACAGAGTATGGGCAATGGATTCCTGCTATTCCTGGTCCTTTGTCAGTGGTGAAATTATCTGCTTAGCCTCTACTCTATGATCTGTCCCTGGATTCTAAATCAAGTTTAAATTGTCTGAACTTAAGTATTTGTCCCACTGTATGCTTGCATTTACTTGTGAATATAATTGACCAACTCAATGTTAGACCACAAGTGAGTCTTCTCCTGGAGCCTTTCACTGACTGCACCTGATAAGTCAGACTACTAACAAGAAAACAAAAAAGGCACTCAAATTTGTAATTTGGAAGGCCTAAACCATTTGTCCAGGAGCTTCTACTGTCTAATCTGGAATCATATGAAATTTTATTTTTGATGCAGCAAGGTTTGATAGCACGGAGAAATGCTGACTTACAAGCTTAACTGCAGGACATCACAGTGTGAATCTCTGTAGGCAGGCAAAACTTGGCAGCCTTTACCACAAATTGAGGGTAATATTTATAGAAAAATAATATGGCAAAAAAGGTATAAAGTCTTAAAAATGTGTTGAATACAACAAAGTCATATAAACCATAATGAGTGGTCTTTGAAATATCTAAGTAGAAAAAATATTCAGCTAAATTTTAAGATACTATAGGCATTTGTATGAGGAGACTCCTGAGAAAGAGAGAAAAACAGCTGTTGGGAGTTTTGCAATTGAATCCCAGTGGCTGAATCACTGCACAGGAAATTTTTCACTTCCAAGTTTTGCGTTTTGGCTCATGTAGAAAACTCAGTGTTTTTGCCTTTTGACACATGCTTTTACTTCCGCGGGTTTGCACTGCTTCTATCCCTCCTGATCTGTTGAGCTTGTCTCTGTTGAGCTTGTCTTTGACAGGAATGTGCAGATTTACTGCAGTAGAAAAGTGTACAGAAATAACCTGAATGTCCTAACATCATTCTTGCTCTTTGCAGAAGAATGAAGGGAGAAAAGGGAAGAATGGGGCATGGCCAGGTGAGGTAAAACCAAGGTGCCCAGGTTCAACTTCTAGGTTTGTACCACCTATTTATTCCTTTCAGCTGAAGCAAAAGAGGTGCAATTCAGCAATATGATCAAATAACTGGACAGGAATTTGGAATACATCTTCCTGGATAAAAGTTAGCAAGATGGCTTCATCAAAAATGTCTCTTCCCAGAACACGAAAATTCCTTAAAAGCCTCTCAGCCCAGACACATAATGGAAGAGTGATTGCCTTGCTTAGACTGAGTAGATACTTCTTGAAAGATGTGCTTTTTCTTTATGTATATATTACCCTATAATTCAAGTGAAACATAAATGTGAGAGAGAAGTTTACCTTGATTCAACAGCTACTATCAGACTTCTCAAAAATCTCAGTGAATAGGACAAGTAAAACGAAATTTACAAAGGTACAATAGCTATATTTACTAGTTGATATTTTCTTCCTATTGAGGGGCATTTACCTCTACAGAGTAAAAGTAATACAGGTCTCGGGAACATCTCACCTTCCCATTCAGCTGAGGAAAATTTAACTAAAGGTGTCTGTCTCAAAATGCACTGTTTTCCCCCATACTGAGCTCCACAAGAAACTTGCATTTATTTTCTTCCTTGGTTCTGGTGCCCAGCCATCAACATTGAGGATATAAACCATCTTGTTTATTTCTAGACATGTCACTGGGGCTGTTGTCATGCTTATTTCAGAAATGCGCTGCAGCTAGCTGTAGTTAGCAAATGGAATCATAGAAAGGTAGAGGTTCTTGACTGAATTTATTTGTGTTTGAATCTGTCAGGGATAAAAGAGCCAACAAATAATGAAATAGATGCAAGCCTCTGTAAGTCAGCAGCCACCTGCTACCTCTGGGCTATTAGAGGGGCCCTCAGCATGACAACACAAATGCATGCTGGCAGGCCAATCACAGCTTAAGAAAGCTCTACATCACCTCAGCTCATCAACTCAGTCAGCAGAGTGACAGCAATTCTGAAATTTCATTTTTCCTGATATTAGTTGTGAATTGTTTTATCACATTATTTTTACTCTCACCTTCTTGTCATCTTTTAAATGCTGATAGTGTTGATGGCTCTAAAATACAGCCTATCTAGCTGCTCTTTCATGAAATGGAGGTTTGGTTCTACTCTTTTTTTTTATTTCCCCAAATAGGCTGAAGCTCTTGTTTCTTTTCTCTCCCTTCTATACATCTACATCATGTAAATTACAGGGGACTGTAAAAGTCAAAGTACTCATCAGAAGCACCATAATTATTGATAATAATCTATTATTCAAAGCTAGCACTATTTCACATGCTGTTCATTAATTTCACTCCTATTTACAGAATGAATCAAATTCTATGCTGACTTGTATCACCTGGAACTGCATTTAGATTGACCCCAAGACTCTAGGAATTGGAAAACAGAATTTACGTATGATGGCATGCTGCTACCTTACAACGGTACCTTGTTTAATAAGGCAATGCAAAGGGACAGAGTAGAATGCACTGTTAGTAAATGGAGTGAATATTTAGGGCTGTAAAATTAAATCAAATCTGTGCAGAAGTCTGAAGCAGACCCTGACATCTTTTTTGTAAACAACAAATGAAATCTTGGCTTCAGTATAGTTAGTAAAAGTTTTGCCAATAACTTCCACAGGGCTAGGATCTCACTCTCACGGACTGAATTTGAATAGAAGAGGAGGATAGTGCTTTTTTTAAAAGATGTTGGCTTTAAGAATACAGTCCAAAATATCCTGTCTGCACCAGAGGCTGCAGAACTGATATTCAGAGATGATGGAGAAGGGATAAAATAAAACAAAGCTGTTAGTTATTTATTTTCCTTTTGTTGTTCGTAATAACTGCACACCAGTGATTTACAATTCCTCCATATCTTCAGCAGTGTGTCATGGAGGCTTGATGTGATCACATACTTGTGCTCATTAAAAGGATCTTAAAGATTTCTGTGTGGTCTCATTTATTTTCCAGAAAGTCTGCATTACTAATCTGGACCAGTTAAGGAAGAACATTCAGTTTGAAACTGAAGGAAGCAAATGGTGAGGTTCCTCTGGGACATCATCAAAACTTGTATTTGGCCTTACTACAAGGAGTAATCACAAGCAGGCAAATGTAAGCATCTCTGAGCTGTCAGTGACCTGATTCTCTTCATCCCTCATTATCACATCACATGTTGTGGAGAGGCCTGAAAATTATCGAGGAAAGCTGGTTCCTTTTTTAACCATAGAGAGTTACATGTGAATTAAGTGATTTGTGGGTTCAGATCAAGGCCAAACATACAACACGAGCGTATGGAGATATCCTAATTTGTACCCGGCTTTTTTTCTTCTCTTAAAATTCTATGAACACTGAGACGAGCATTTTCTTTTGCAACTCTTACGATTTTTCAAGACAGAATTCCTCTATTTTTCTGCTATTTCTATTTTTTTTTCAGATTCTTTCTGAATTCCTTTTATCAGCCCCTTAGGGTTTTGTGTAATTACTATCCTGCAACTGTATTTTTTCACTATGAACCCTTGTAAATAAATAAATAAACATCAGAAAGTCTTTGCTTTTTAAAGCTGTGTTATACAATAATTTTTTTACACTCCTAGTATACATTCACCTATGGTCTTGCTTACAGCACATGAGCACAGTTCAAGTAATTTAGAAGTGAATAAACCTTTTTGTTTAAGCAGCCAATGTTGTGTTCCTTCTGCATCCAAACTCCTACATATATCTTAAGTATAACACAGTCGAGTAATAGCAGAGTATAATAACTATTGTACAAAAATGCATTCTCATAAGCAACAGCTGTCAGCTAAAATTCTTTGTAATTTTCTCTTGAAATAAATTTATTTTTTCTTTCTACCTAAATTATTCACAACTTGATATCACACAGACCTGGAACAAAATTCAGTAATTGTTAAAAACATCTTTCCTATCCACATAGTATGGTGGGTATTTTTGTGTGATTAACAAGACATTAGCAAATGGAGTGCTACTATTAAGGGAAATATTTTTTGGGGCAATCTCTAGGGTTTCTAGAAAGACAAAATAAAACTAGAATCTAGACATATCTATTCCTTTCAAATCTGGGACTTCCCTTGTTATACTTCTGCCTTGAATGATATGCTGAAATATGTACCTTGTGTCACACTGTTCATCAACATGTCACATTGTATCATGTCACTTTATGTAGCTCAATATGACAGATGCACCTCTAAAGTAATGCGTCACCATGTCCCTTGGCATGAGGAGTTGTGCAAGTAAATACATTCTTGTTTTGTTTACAGCAAATTGCTTTCAGAAATAGAAAAAAGAAAGAAAACAAAAAAAAACACCAGAAAAAACAAACATCAAACAAAACACTTTTATTTAGTTTTGGATTATTTTAGGAAGTAAATGAAAGGAAAGGTTGGCACCTACCTCATTCATGTTAAAAAAAAATTATACAAATTAATACACACTCAGAATGTATAATTTAATTCAGTTATTCTTTTGATTTAAAGGATAGGAAGAACATGCCCATGAGGAAGCTGTAAGCAATTGTTATGTGTTCTATAGATAGCTAGGGAAATTACAGACTTGGAAAAAATTGCTAACAGACTGAACAGGTAGAAAATTCTTATTTGGTTGGTAACAAATAATTGTATTTAATTATTGAAAACACACATATTAATCAGCATCAGGGGTTATTTTGTTTTCTTTTCTAGTTTCCCTGAAACAAGTTTTATAAATGATTTCCACATTACATTGAATTGACTCAGTGGGCAATACACTGGATTCACTGGTAAGTTCTGTTTGCTGTGAACTGTTCCTGTTTTGAAATATGCTGTAAAATGATGTTAGTTGACTGGGGAGGCCAGACACTGGCCTGCTTCGCATTACTGATGTTTTGCAAAGCAGGTGGACTGCAGTGATGAATTTGGCTCAGTGTTCGTATAATTGTGTATAGGTGGCCCAATTTACCAGTAGGTTGCTTTAGTCCATTAAGGATGTCATTCCAATTAGTCAAATTCACCCTTTCATAAAGCAGAAATGTGAGGAAAAAGGCAGCCTGTCACAGGGCATTATGGTTCCCTAATTGTTTGTTCAGCCCCCTCAATGGCTACATCTAATGTCCCAGGCTAAAGTTCATGGCCATGTTGCACCATTTATTGGCACCAAGTTCCTTTTCTGTTTCTCCGTAGTACACCCTCTTTTGCTAGAGGACATACTTCTAAACCCCTCTTGTGTTTTAAAACAGAAAAGGCACTACTCACCTCTCAGCCTTGACACTTATTCTAGTCAAGGTTTCAAACACACAAAGCAAGGACTGACAGTGCCAGAATCTGAAGTCCTATGTCCAAACACGCAGAACGTGATATGGCCAAACACACAGAAAACAACTTGGTATCCCTAATCCAGCCCTGTTAATTTGCTTTAAGCCTTGTCCAAAGAGTTTATATCTTTGGCTTGGAGGGTGTGCAGTTATCATGTACCATGTCTTAATGTCTGTTCCAAGATTTTGGATAGTATGGTGTACTTCTGTTTAGTAAGAGAAAGAAAACATTGTTGAACAGTGGTATCATCTGCTTAAAGTAGGTCAAGCGAGAACCTATTCTGAATTCAGTCTCAAAACACAGAGATAAAAGTCGCTGTAACCCAGCTTCCAAACTGAAAGGAGATCAAGTCACCAAAACCACACATCAGTGGCTACAGTGCATCCTCAGTATATGATTTTATAGGCATCTGAGTAAACTAATGAAGTATGCTGCAACAGCAGATAGCTCTGGCTTGGAGTGCTTTTCAAGTTAACATTCACCCTGAATGGTTTCACATCTGTCCCTGTCTTTTAATTTGCAAGTTGTATGTTGTTAATTGTTTCTAACCTAGATATTTTAAGCAGTTTTGGGCATGTAAACATGAACTCAAGTGACACTGGGATTGTAGCATGGTGTGTACTGTACCTTTGTAGCTTAAAGAAAGTTAAAAAAATAGAATAATCATGTAAAAAGCATCAGTAAGAAAATCTCCCCATTTCTCCAGTAATCTTGGAGAAAAATGTAAATCATTCTTTAACAAGACAGGGACACCCTTTGCTTCCTTTTGTCATTACACCCATCAAGAATATTCCAGACTTGTCCACTATTTGTAAATGCTCATGTTGTCACTCTCACATTCACATCTTTCAGTTAATTGAAAAACAAGGATTGGTTTAATTCTGACGCAGTAAAAATAGGCAATTCTTTTTTAAGGAAAAAAGATTGCACTATTTTCCTTGATGCTATTCAGATGATTTTCTTTACTAGAAGCTGATGCACTGTAGCCATTATATTCCTTCCTAAGCTTCACGTTGTTCTTACAGAGAATAGACAGAAGACAAATGTTTTGCATATGATGTTGTCAGACTGTTTTACTGACCATACTTAAGAAACGAGAGAGGAAGAAGAGATTACAAAGCTTAGTTATTTGGTTGAGGACTTAATTAGGAACTCAGTTGTATAAGACTAGTATTGCTTTCTGTTCTCTATGTAATATGAATAATGACATGCCAATCGTGTATTATTATAGTTATTTATGGAACTATTTTGCCTTTATGCTTAATTATGTTTTTGCATGTGAGATAAGCATTCTGCTGCCACTGTGGTGTTTAACTGAATATATTTTTGTTTCCTTTTTTATATTAATCCACGGACTGGTAGCTGTTTTGCTCACCTTTCTGTGTTATTCCTTCTGCTTGCTTACATGACAAATTTTATGGTCACCAAATATAACTCATATAAAGATATCATAAAATATTATATATTTCTACATATTTGAATATG
>NW_010130246.1:0-9197 GCF_000699245.1 Pterocles gutturalis
GCAGGAGGTTGGCTTGCCTTGCCTAGGCTCCAGAAACATGGTGTAGCTCAGGGCCCTGCGTTCCTGTGGGGCTGGGGCAGCGTGGAGGTGGCCAGGGAGGGCTGTGCTGGCTGGCAGGGGCTCGTGGCTGTGTGCCAGGCTGTCTGGGGAGGAAGCTAGAGGAGCCACGGTTCTGTTAGCTGCCCAACCGGCCCATGCTGTTCTCAGGGTTAGACTGGGAGGGGAAGATACACCAGGGTTCTAGCCACAGCTCCTTGGTCACAGCTGTAAGGTAGGGCTTTGGATCACCAAAATAAGGGTCAGTTGTGGTGGGGCAGGAGTGCAAGGCCTCAGCCAGAGGGATTACAGACCAGAGAGGCAGGAAAGGGCATAAGCCACAGCAGACAGGCACAGCTAAGCAGGCTTCCCAGGTATTTGTGTTTGGGAAGGGATGGTCGAATGGCAGCTAAGTCAGGCTGAACTGAAGAGAAATGAACTGAGCAAGACAACAGGTGGTAAGAGAGGCAAGTGTGGAAAGACACTAAGGTGAAGAGGTGATAAGGACAAGAAACTGCTGGAGCCAACAGTGATCAGTATAAATCCCTGCTGGATACCATATGCTGAAAACAGCCTCAGCTGAAAGGCGTAGATGTCATTGTATGGCAAATAGTCACTGCACTGGTTATTTCCACAGTGGCTCTAATCTCACGCTTTCTTCCTACTTTTTACTATATGGCAGGGATACAGAGAGGTATCATTTTGATACTATTTTCTCCAGTTGGGTTCATGTCTACAAAGATCTTGCTCCCAGAGGATCCTTGGGAAGGATGGATTGAAAGAGTTTTGTGGGTACATCTATCCATTCACAGTCAGAGGAACTCTGAAGAATTCCTTTTTTGGTAGCCACTGTGGCAAAATAATTCAAAATACTTACAGAAAATAGGTTGTCACTTTGAACTGATGCAAGGTGAAAAAAATGTCAACAATAATTAAAAGTGATCTGAGCTGTAAGCGCATACTCCAGCTTAACAGATACACAGAATATACACATACACACACACAAAATGTGTTTCAACAATGTGCTTCAGCACAGAGAAGCACCATTCATGACAGGAATAACTGTTTTGTGTTGAGAAAAACTCTATTGCAGATGATTGTATCAGCAAAACTTCTTTCTCTGGTATGATTTGTTGTATTTCGGAGTAGTGATGATTTTAAAACACTGACGTGCTCAGTGTTAGGAGAAAAGTTGCATCTGAGTATCGTACTGGTGTAAGAATAAATCAAACTGATAAAGCACGTTTCCTGTGGCTAAAACATTTTAAAACATTTAGTTTTGATTTGAAAAAAAGCTATTAGCTATAAGTGCCATAATAACTAAATAGAAAAATGTGAAGCAAGAATCATATTCCAGGAGATTGCCTATTTTTCCAAAACACAATAAGTAACAGAAATTGTACTTTTTTTTTCCACAAAGTTGTCATCATATTGAATGTGTTGACTGAATCTGCATTACCCTATAGTGAATAATTCAAATGCTGATACACATTTAAATATTCAAGCTGCTGCCATTTTATGTCATTATACATAGATGATTTACACTCTTAGCCCTACAGAAATTGTTCTGCCATCTTGTTATTTTATTCTTTTTATTTTGCAGTTTATTAATAAAAAGCTGTCTCTTCATTTAGTCCCAGAAAACACTGCATGTCGTGAGGAAAACCTCTCCTTTCCCTTTGGTGTTCTTTGATTTTTACTTTTCAGTGAATGTTTGTTGAATATCAGCTATTGGGGAAGAAAAAAAAGCCACAAAGACAATTACTTTGTTTTTTGCCTGAAAAAACTTTTCTGGTTATTGTACTTCCTTCCCAAGACAATTATTTTTGTTTCCCTCTGGCAGTATTTTGTATTTGGCACAAGGAGCTTTAGAGGATAACCTTTAAAAATACACACAACAGTAAAGATGATTGTGATCACGGTTTGATTTGGCTCCTGTTAGAATATATTCTATGCAGCATGTTGCTGTATAGCCCTGGCACCTGCAGACCTAGCTGGAAACAGCCTTCTGTGGAGGATCCTACTGACTTCATGCTCTAGAGAAAGGCTGAGAGCCAAAGGTGTGGAGTGTGTGATGGAGGTGGAGGCAACATTTTGTATTCATTGTCAGGTAGCGGTGTTTAGTCCTATGTTACTTCTGATTTTCCAAGCATGAGGGTATTTTCCTTTCTTTTTAAATGAACTTCAAATTAACATAGCCAGTTGCTTTCTTCTCTTACAGCCCCACATTTAAGAGAGGTCTAGGGATGCTGTATCTCACACGAATACTGAATTCTTATAGACTTACTTTCACCGAGAGGTTTGGCAAGGCAGAAGAATTAATGAGTTTCAGAAACAGCATATCCTGCTGACTTCATGTTTTATCATTGTGATGTTTTACAGACAGAGATCCCATGAACAATGGCCACATGCAGCAGTATTACAGATTTTTTTTAACTCCTAATGCCAGGTTATGGCTAGCCAATTGACTGCAGTGGGCAAATGACAACACAAGGAGATTCTAACTTCATGCTAAAGTATTTTGACCCTGTTGGCAAAGAGCCCAGCAGGCATTAACCACTACAGGAGCTTACAGAACTTCTCAGTGCCTTGTGTTTGGCAAGCTCGTCACCCACAAACTCAATTATTTACTTTCTTCCATTTCAAGAGAACAAGAAATGTCATAATCAAGAATCTAAAAAGACTGAAATTACAAAATAGAGCTTGTCATTTGTTCACAGATACAGCATTAATCCAGTTGCTTCATAGACCTCAGACTTATATAGAAACCATTCATCTTTCATCAAAGACATGATCAGTTTTTTCGATTTTCTATAGCCCAGCTGTAATGGAGTACATTTTACAGTAACTTCAGTGTGTAAAGCTGATTTTTTTTTGTTAAAATGATGGGAAATAAAACCTCATTTATTTCCCACGAAGCAGTGCCTGATTAAAACAAAACCCAAACATTATATAAGCTCTGAAAGAATATACCGGAGGGAGCTATTTAATAAAAGTCATTTTAGAAACAGGTTGAATCCTCTAAAAAATATAATCTCCTTAGCTGATGTATTTCTGCTACATTATTTAAGTACAATCCAAACAAGTGCAGTCAGTCAAATCTTACCCTTTCTGCAGTCTGGTTTTAGGTCCAAGATGTAGCTGAAATAAAACAAGGTGAGACCCATACCATTTTTTCAATGCTGGCAGCTTTCAAGAACACAGCCAAACAGCTCAACCAAAACCCCAGCTACTTGCTTAGACAACACTCCTCTCTATTTGGACAGCGCTTGAAACCTTATAAACAAAGGCAACATGTTTACAGGATAAGATTTCAAGACAAGCACTGCCAACTTTGCTTTAAGGAGATCAACAAAATACTGATTGCAAGGGTTAAGGAGGGAAATCCAAACAAAACAAGGAAACTGATAATGAATGGAAAATATCCTGGAAAAAGAGAATAATTAATTCCTTAGCCATCCTGCAGGTACCCCCATTTTAAGCTTATCAGGAGAAAAAAAAAAAAGTTCTCATAATTTTATTAGTTGCCATTCAAACATAATTTAAAAATTATAATGAGTCATGTTGACCATGTGTCCTAGTTGGTAGGCAAATGTGGACATCAAAGGCCTGTGCCAAGGGAACTCATGTTCAACAAGCTTTGAGCTCTACCCCAAAACACCACAGGCAAACAAATCTCTTCTCTTCTTCGCTTTTACTGTACCACAGCAGCTTGATTTTAATCTCTGGAATAATTCTCAGCCAATATGTATTAGATACTTAATTGCATTTGCTTTTTTTTGTACAAGTTGTTAATCTCATATTCTTTCATTCTCAAAGCAGCTACAAAAGGTCCAGCCTTTAAACCTGAAGTGAAACAAAACAAGCCTCCATAAATCCCCTTCAAAAGAACAAATGTCGCCAATGGTGACTGAAACCTTAATTATTTTACCACAGATTACTTTTAGCATAAAGGTATGTATAAAGTGCGGTGTTCACAATCCTGAACTAGCCCTTTCATCTTCCAGGATTACAAAATACAGAGGTTCCTTACTCACTTAATTCATATTAATGCAGTTAAAGGCATGCTGCTTTAGACAATGCTCCAGTAGAGCAGCGTGTTGGCTCTAGGAGGTATTACAGTGTGCATTAGGGTAGGTATCCATAAGGACAGTGTTCTAGTGTTCAGTCACCTCAGTAGATGTATTTTCTATATGCCAGGTTTGTACTGCTCTCCTGTTATTCTGGGGCAAATCAATGGTAAGTGCCCTGTTAATACATAGACAGGGGCTTTCCCCTCACCTAAGGCCAGATTTGTCTTTCTGTGGCAACTAAAAAAAGTTTATATACGTGGAGGTTTTGCATGATACGTGGTCTAACCGTAATTAGGATCTCACACTATGAGTGACTGCCAAACATCTCTTCAGGAGGAATGTCACTTCACCTCACTGCTTGTTTTTTCCTCTGTCTTGTCCATATAGATGGCAAAGGCTTAGGAGCAGGAGCCGTTTCTTTCTACGGGCTTATACAGTAGTGAGCATAATAGCATCCTGATATTTTCTAGGGCCTCTGGCTGCTATATTATACAAACATCTAAGATATATAATTTTCAGATGTATGGACAGAAATCTACGTCTTAATTACTAGATTTCTTACCTGCATTATGGTGTCTTGTGGAGTTAAGGATTATACAAACAACTAAGTCGGTCCTGCTCCCATAGAATTCACAAACTGATTCTTAAAAGGAGATGAGCATTACAAATTGGTTATGTTACAATTACAAAGATGAAATGCCAACTAGAAGTAAGAGTTTTACATCCTTTGAGGTGTGAAATAATAACTCATTCTTCAGATTCTTCTTTTTGAAAAGGAGAGAGCTGCATTAAACATGAATATTTACATAGGGCTTAACAAGGTAGACTTCACTGCTAGTATTAGAACATTGGATTTTGTATGATTTTATTTCCAAAAGTAATAGAATTTCAATTTCAAACAGCTCTGAGGATGACTGATACAAATCGTACTTGTTTTGATTTATGATGCAGTTAATTCAGACTGCACCCTTGCTTTAAATACACAACAGACGTTTGTGGTTACAGTCAGTAACTGGAACACGTAAGCTGTTGAGGCCAGACATAAGATAAATTTAAAGATCAGTGAAAGATATTAGAACCGTTTGGGTTCTAGTATTTTAACAATATTTTTTTTTCTGCTTAAAACGTACTAACATAGAAATAGCTAATGCTATTTAAATAACCATGTTATCATATCACCATAATGTGATTTAAATAACCATCTTTACGTTTCTGAATTTAACCAGTCAAAAGCACAGGATGGTTCTTGGAGCTATTGCCAGAGCTATTGTTTCAAGCCATCTGTGGCTTACGGAAAACATCTTCTCCTCATTTATATTCAATATATTCTTAAAACCATCAGCACTTCCTTAAAAATAAACAAACAAGTCTCTGATTGTAGACCTCAGTTTTCCATTGAGAGAAGGAGTTCACAGCTATGGATTCAATACACCCTTGTGGTTTTTGAAGTGCTAGAACTATCCAGAATATGTTCTTTGTAGTCAGACACTAAAGATATCTTAGACCAGCAGTTCCTAAACTTTCTGGATGAACAAACACTGTTCACTTCTTAATCTGTTAGGAATCACTGTCAAACATAACTGAAAACAGTGGTTTGTGAGTACCGGCAATGGCTTTGGAGACTGTCCTCTGGGAGTACCTGCACTGGGCAAGTAACACTGCAAAATTTGTGTGAAACTTGGGCATTAGAATGACATCCAGAGTGAAGACATTCAGAGAAGCATCCAAAGTTTTGGTCAAGCTCCATCAAAAGTGGTAGATATTCAGTGTATGTGATTTGGGATTTGACTCTTGCGTGTGTGTAGTTTATGTCCTTTACCACAAAGAATTTAGACCCATCTGACTCCCAGAGGAGGTATGGTTGTGTGATCATCTGTATCTTTATTAACAGGGAGGGTGATGGTGAGGGGAGAGTTTTTAGTTTTCAACCAGATTGGCAACCTGATCTGACTGATCTCAGGACAGCACTACTGCCTGAGCCAGGGAATGACAAAAAATGTGGTTAGGGAGGGAACTGTTTCGCTGGCAACACAGTCCTAGCTGGGACTGACAGGACTGTGGGAAGGCATTTTTTCAGGGATTTTTTGAAGTACAATAGGACAATTTTGGTTTACGACCCAGGACAGTCAGTTGCTTGGAAACCCACCTGGCCACACAAGGTAGCTTTCTGAGAGCCCCAAGCTCTCCACATGAGAGGTGAGAGGCCTGATTATTCAGAAAATATCAGCGATCGACACACCAGTATCTCTCACACAACAACGGGACATGACTGACTTGGTGCCAGATCTTGTCCCCGACGCTGGTGGCTTTGAGCTTAGCTGATATAAATCACCCTGCACAGCTCTCAATTACTTTACACTCCAGCAGCATTGTCTCTTTGAATGGTGCATAAGAGCTAAACAGAAAAGCTGTAAACAAAACACATGCTCTGCCATTGTGTTTTATTGCAACATCTATGGTTTTCTGAACCGAAATTGTGGACTTTCCAGTGAATTACATTAGCACTAGTGCTAATGTCTTTGTGGATTGCACAGAAGCATTGAGTGTTGTCCAAAGTGCTTTCCCATTTTCAGTACTTATGAAGAGTTGTCAAACGGTAATGTGTGTTGCCATCATACTCTTGTGCCCTCTTAAAGAGGATGAAATTTAGTTATCACATGAACTACTGCCTGGCAGGAAACCAGCCCTCTGACAGAGGCATAGCAAAGGCTTATAAAAATATCTGTGTGTGGGCTAAAACTCACCAGGATTTTCCAGTTGGCATCAAATGGTTTTGGCCAGTTTTTAGCTTATGACTTCATAGGAACACTGCACTGTAGTTATCAGCAACCTAATAAATTCAATTTTAAAAAATGAAAAGCAATTCTCAGTGCAAATAAACTGTGAAGTATTTTTGAAAAGGAAAGTAACTCTTGCAGATTATATTTTACGAGCATTCTTCTAGTAGTAACTATCACATTAACAATACGACACTTGGGACACTGGGAATATTTAAGCTTGATAGTCTAGCCTGAGGACTGCAGTAAGCTTTAATAAGACTATAAAGTCATTACTCGAGTACCATTTAACATGGTTTCACTTTACACACATCAGAGATGGACAGTATTTTAAAGACCCATGGATCAGATTCTCTGCTAGTGTACACCTCCGTGCCTCCATGGACTGAACCTGAGCATGAATTCTCATAAATACACTGTGAATATGAAAAAAAAGGGTTAATCAGATTAAGTGCAGTGTTAGACATTTCACTTTAAAATAGTAAGCCTTACCTTAAACACTGTAAAACTCTAGCAACTGTTGTAGTGCCAAATTAGTGTTTATCTCACCTTTCTGTAAACTAATTTGATGACATCCTCTAGACAACAACATGGCTGGGAATAAATCCACAAAAACATTTAAATGACCTGGGAAAGCCACCAACCCTATCACTCCAAAGAGGTTTTAAATTAAATTAGGTTATAAACTTTCAGTTTTCTCCTTACAGAACAGGCATGATGGAAGAAGATATAACACTGGGAAACATTCTGCATGTGGTGGCAAGGATGCCAAGGACTGAAATCAGCAAGTGAGAGAGTTTGAGGGGAAAATTAGGCGGTGTTCGCCACAGAAGCCAGGCAGGAGTTAGTTTTCATTTGTTTTATCTTCAAGTCAAACGTGCTTCTGAATCATTGACACAGAAGACATGAATGCAGTTGTGACTGCCAGTTTGGGAGGCAGAGGAAGAGGGCAAAATTGGCAGCAAGGATGCCCTTGGCCAGAAACGCAGGTTTGCTTTACAAAGGAGAGATGTATACCGAGCTGTGCAGAGCTCAGCTCTGTGCAGAGCAGCCTGGAGAAGACAAACCTCAAACACAGGACAGGACAAAGGACAAAGAAAGCTACTTCAGCCCTGGAACTGGATGCTTCTGCTTAAAATATCCCAAACGATTCAGCAGTGAGTCCTCCTGCTTCCACTTACCCAGCTCCAGACTCAACTGTGGTACAGCTGTTAAAAAAAAAAAAAAGAAAAAAAAAATTGATACTGTTCATTTTACTTTCTTTCACCCGTATTTGGTTCTCTCAATTTGTGTCTTCCCAGTTGTTTTTCCAGTTTGAACATCCCATCCCCCTGTCTCCCTCCCCTAAAATACAGCCTCTACTTATTGGGTAGTTTGGTCCTATAGCTTCTTATAACTTGATTTTTTTTTTTTTTTTTTAAAGCTAGCTATTGTTTAATTACTACTTTGAAGTCAATTTAGCAGAAAAAAATTCCCTGGTTTAAGGTGGCTTTTTGCATCCCCACCAAGCTATTCAGCAGGGCATTCATCCAGGATACAAAACTGGACTGAAGCTTCAGGAGTTGAATGGATCACTCCAGTACAGATTTAATTTCCATGAAATTCCTCCATGAAAATCCATTCACTCCTCTCAGACCTGACAGACAAGCAAAGACCAGCCACTGTCTTTGAACGGAGTAATTTTTAAATGCATCCCACCCCTCTTTGCCCCCCATGTAAATATGAATTGCTGAGGCTCACAGCAGCCCGGTAGCCTTTAAACCACTCACAGAGTGCGAGGCAGGGGGAAAGCAAAGTCAAACACATGACTCCTTGATGACTAAACTTAGGGTGGTGAGTTGAATTAGCCCAAAAGCGATCTGCTGCCAGGTCCGTCCTGCTACGGGTAACTCCCCAGAGCTGTCCTGGCAAGGAGTAGTGGCTTTGGCAGCAGAAGCATCCATCTCCCCACATGCCTGCAGGGAGACAGTTTGCAGAAACCTGTGGAAAGCCACTGCCTTGGTCAGAGAAGGTTCCCAGCGGCTCTGGACCCCTCACCTTGTCGCTTTACAGCAGCACCAGGAGATGCACCACCCACCAGCCGTGGTGTTTAATTTCCCGGGCTGTTTGCAGTTAGAAACTAAACTTTTACCGCGGGTGGGATGAGCCCAGCGCTACGGCCTGGGGTGGCTTTGGTGCCGTTTCATTGCAGGAAAATCCTCCTGCTGCTCAGGTGAGCTCGCTGTGCCACCCGGGAGCATTCCGCGGACACCGAGTGCTCTCCGGACGAGTCTTTCCCGCGTTTTTTTCGAAGCTTTTCTGCAATCCCCTT
>NW_010130247.1:0-341 GCF_000699245.1 Pterocles gutturalis
CAGGCTGCAGGCACGTCCAGGGGAGCGGAGAGCCGGAGAGCGCGACCCACCACCTGCCCTGGCTCACCTGGGAAGGTAGGAGAGGTGCGGGCACCTCCTGGGGTACCTGCGCGGCCGCATGAGGCGGAGGGCGAGGGCTGGGGAGGTCCCGTCCTGCCCCTCTGCGCAGGGCTGGGCGCTGGGGTCTGGGGCAGGGGCTCTGCAGGGAGCCTGTGGGCAGGAGATGGCCGCTGCCAGGCAGAAAGGCTCCAGGAGCAGGAGCTGCCGGACACACCATGGCTGCGCCCATGGGAGAAAGGAGAGTCCCGGGAGGAGACGGGAGAGGCTGCGGAAGGGAGAAT
>NW_010130247.1:372-1435 GCF_000699245.1 Pterocles gutturalis
ACCTGTCAGTCCTCAGGTGGCTTGATCAAAACTGCTTAGTGCACGCTTCACCGAGCTTGAGTCCCATCTCCTTTGAGAAAGCCCCAAGGAGGGGATATTTCCAGACTTATCCCCGTCTTTGGGAAGAGATCTCGCAGCCTGAGCCAGCCTTCCTCGACAGAGCCCGAGCTGGCCTTCTCCTTGAAGAGGAGACGCTGCAGGGACGCTTGGTCAAGGGGCTGGGACAAAGAGGACTTCTCTGGTGGCAGCGCTGCAAAGGCCCAGGTCTGCAGCAGGCTGAGAGCCAAGAAACAGCTCCTGAGGCCTCCTGCGCCTTTGCTTGCTTTGACCTCGCTCCACGCGCTGGGTGTGTAGCTGTCTGCTGACATGGCCTGCAAGCAGCGACACAGACCTTCGTGCACGTACATGCAGAAGCACAGGCAGATGTGTGGACACATGCGTGCACAGGCACACACGCACTTGTTTTTTCCGCAGATGTGAGCCTGTCTGACAGACCTCTGGTTGGTGTGTGATCCAAGTGGAAGGGGAAGGTCTTTGACTAAGGTCAGGGGAGGTCAGTTATGGCTTTTGTCTGGCCTGAGGACCGAGGTTCTCCATCTTCTCAAACAGTTAGAGGGGGAGGTGGGATTTGTAAAGGGACAGAAGTGCCTCTAGCATCCTTCTTCTGCTGGAAATGTCTTATTCATGAAAGCTGCAATAAGCTCAGCTGTGATAGAGGCCAAACATGCATGAGTAACAACTCTAGACAACAAACCAACACAGCAGTGCAGAACACTGGTGGCCCGGGATCCCTTTGCACAGCCCCCAATAGGATGTGTTTTAATGGGATGAAGAGGCAAGCGGACAGGAAAACGAGAGCATGCCTTCACCAGGCCACAGAAGAGCTGCGGTTCAGTGAGAGAAGGTTTTTTTCATTTTGACCTAACTCCCATTTATCTGAGGAGCTTCAGAGTTGTATTTGAGGGACCAAGAGAGAGTTGTATTTGCTGTCACCCGGCAGTGGAAATAGTAGTATTCTGAGCGAAAAAAAAAAAAGTCGCGCTCTTTGTGTGGTTGTAGGGAA
>NW_010130247.1:1448-13560 GCF_000699245.1 Pterocles gutturalis
TCAAAGGAAAAGTGAAAATGTCACATCCCACAGTCAGGTATGATTGTGCCACAGCAGTATTGTGGCTGAGGACAAAGACACCTGTGTTCTATACATAATTTTTTGGGCAATCACAACTTTCCAAGCAACTAAAATTTAACTCCAAGACATGCATGATTGGACTTCTTTGTATTTTATGGTTAAATGGAACACTTTTGGACTGCTTATCAGGCCCCATTTAGCTGGATTTTTGTAGCACCAATGAGGAGGAGGAGTTTCATGAGTGCATTTCTGAAATCAGGATGTTGGGGAAGTAAAAGTCAAGGGCAGCATGTAGTTCTCCTTCTCCAAATTATACCATATGCTGTTGGACCCTTTCTTGAAGTTCTCTGTTCTACACTTCCTTATGCCTACTACCTAGTAAATAAAAATCCAAGGAAAGGAATTGATTGAAAGAGAGTAAGCTTGGCATGAGCGTTGCTATCTTAGACGTGGTGCGTAGGGAGGTGGTGGACTTGGCAATGTTGGGTTAACAGTTGGACCCGATGAATTTAACAGTCTTTTCCGACCTAAATGATTCTATGATTCCATCTCTTCAGGTGATCTGCTCTCTGTAAGAGGCCCCTTTTGCAGGCAGGATGGCGTTTCATTTTTCAGTAGCTGTAAACGTCAGGTCTTGCCCTATTGACTCTCTGCAGGCTGGACGGACCATGCCACTCCACACCTCTCACTGCATAGGGCAGTTAAGGTCCACACGCTGACATGCTGTCTCAATAACCACTTCACAAGGAAAATTACGACGTAATTTTTCTGCTACTTTTCCCTTCCTCTGGCCTGTAGGAAGATCCCCTGGACATTCTGAATGTCTGGCTAATTTCCCAATTCTCCAGCAAAGAGTGTTTTGTGGGATCCCTTGCACTGACAGAGGTAAGTGGGAGTCCAGTGGGTGTGCTGAGGCGCCTACCAGGTTCCCAGTTCTACTCTGCCACGTGTCTGTAGCATTCAGTACATTCACTGCTCGCCTTAGACACAAAAAGAGTTTATCATGCCAGTTCACAGGGTCAGCGGACAAATGTGTGTCATATGGAAGATCAAGTTGTAATCTCTGGAAGCTCAGTGAATGAATTGATTAAATTAATTGAAGCAATTTCTCATGTGATGACTATGACTTCAGATGAAGTGAAACTCCTAGACTACAGCAGGCAGACGTAATGATTTTTTCAAATGATGGCTGAGATCCATCTAAGACCTCTAGAGTAAAGAATGGGATCACATTCACTCAGATGCTTTAATGTAGGGTGATCAGTAGAGGCTGGTCAGATGCCCAAAAGAAAAGTCCTGGCGGTTGTATACATGGCATTGTAACAGGAATAACAAATTCCATCTTAGCATCTTCCAAACGGAAATTTTAACAGTAACCCAGGCTTGGAGCCTACAGCCTAAAACTGAGAGAATATTGAGAATGAGAACACAGAAAGACTTCAGCAGAAAATACAGAACAGAAAATTGAAAGAGGAAAAATAATTGCTGTGAGGACTTCGTAGACACGGTTGTGGCTGAGAAAGGTTCCAGTTCAGACTGTTACCCACATGGCACCGTGCTGCTCTGGGGAACATGCCTGAGCCCTGCTTGGTGAGAAGAGCAGTTCATGGGAAGGTATCCAGCATCCTTTGCCATAGCTCCTGAAAAATTTCCGTGGCAATGCACTGTGGCTAAACCAGGAAATTCTGGGGTACACTTGAAAAGTAAAGGTGCTACAGGCACATCACTGTGAGACTGGCGAGTGAGAGGTGTTAAATTGGGAGATCCTTTCTCAGCAGAAGTCCCATCCTTATTACAGAAAGCTAGCACATGCAGGAGCAGTGCCTGGAGCGGCTGAGCGTATCTGTCACTGTTAATACAGGTTGTTCAGCCTGCTGCAGCAGGATCAGAAGGCACTAGCTGTCCCTCCATCACACAGTACAGAATTAAGAAACCCCACACCTTAAACTATATTCCAGCAGACAGGTCCCTCCCCAGATCATTTACCTAGTACGGCATTTTCTTGAGAGCAAACCAACATTTTCCATGTCTTATTGTCCCAGCATCTGCTCAGGTAGTTTCACCTCAGGCGTTACTGTCCCCTCGTAAAACTGACTCTTCCAGGATATTAGCAACCTGTTTTCATATAATATTTTATGTTTCATCAGGTTAAATGAACTTTTTTAAGTAATTGATTTCAAAACTTTGGGGGTTCTAGACATTTTGGAAACCTGGAGGTTTTTCACAGCCCCCCGTAAGAGGTGTAGGACATGTCAGTGGACATGGTGCACGGGCCAGCTGCTGGACCACCATTTGGAAATTGCTGCTTTACATTGTTTTCTTGGATGTCCTGTTTGCTGCTTCTGTGACTCTCCAAATCACTTTGATTCATTTCTTGACCAAGGTTTGGAAGTCCTTCAAACATTAATAGACAGAGGGGTTTTGCGGCTGTCTGTGGAGTGAGTCAAACAGGACAAAGGAAGTTCTTCTGTCTGTGCTGCCTTTCTCTTCTTGCTGCTATCCAGGCAATGAAAAGACAAGGTGCTTAAGGTGCTTAAGCCCAGCAAATTGTGCTGTGCTTGCACATAAGCACAGGTCCGAGGCAGAGACAGTTCATCTCTCCGCAGCCCTTTGCAGCCGGGGTGACACAGCTCGCTGCTCCCGGGCAGCTCTGGGGCCGGCACACGCAGCCCTGCGAGGGCTCAGCTTTTGGGAGTGTCTTGAAGCAGAGGAGCAGGTCCAGCCAGGGAAGTGATCATCTGAGAGAGGCAGTCTGGGAACTTGCTGTGCAGGCAAAACGCGTCACAACAAGCACTGGAGTCAGCACTGGGAAGGAAGATAGAGCCAGCCGGAGGTGCTGAGACATCAGCAGGGGCTGACACGGGCAGCAGATGAGAGAGAAAGGAAACATCCAGCCAGCTTCCTTCTGCTTAGACTGGGTAAATGCAGTCCCTCGCTCTTTATTCACACCTGGCACGAAGAATCAGGAAAAATGCAGTCTTTTTTTTGTTTGTTTGCTTTTGGTTTTTTTTGTTTTAATCCGTAGGGCTTCATGGTGGTCGTCCACTCAGCATAGCTGACACTAGAATTTCATGCTACTCTTTTAAAAAAACAGTTAAAGTCCATTGAAATGTAACGTAACATGGACAGGCAGCACATGATGCACAAGCCAACAGGTCTATACTTTTTCCAGTTTCTGCTCTTAGTGTTAATCTAGAGGTAAAGGGAGAATTTTTCCATCTAGCTTCATCTGTCAGTTACTGTTCCCTGCTCTGCCTACATTAAGTATTTCCTTAAGGTTGAATGTTTTTCTGTGCAGAGGGAGCTGTAGACCGTGATCACATTAACCACATACTCTTTCCAATATTACGAGGGTCCGACAGCTTTTGCGGATCACAAAAAAACAAATGCTGTGGTAAGTATCAAAGCTGGCAGAGTCACTCCCAGTTACACCAGCATGAACAGGAGCAAGCCTCAGGCCAAGCCAAAGGGAAATTTCCACTGGAGACTCCCTCCTCAAAAAAACCCTCTCGATAATTGCACATGGATAGCTGCTCCTTCCTCTCCTCCCGTTTCTCCCCTGCTGGTGTTTTTTGGCTGAGGAGGGGGTGATGGCATTCGTACTCCCTGTGCAGAGGGGCACTGGCACAGCAGCAGCCAGCCCAGTGTCTTTGGGAAAGCTCAGGAGAGGGGCAGAGGAGACCTTTGCTGCTGAGAGATTGAATCCGGCCTCTTATCAGCCCATTATATCAGCTGTCATCTCCCACTTGTTACGTTTCCAACAAGCTCCTTCGTGCTCTCCTTTACCCGCTGCCCCTGAGCACGGGAGGAGTCACAGTAAACAGCTACAAGCCTGCCTGATTTTTCTCTGTCAGCTTCCTCCTGAAAAAAAAAACAACTACTCCCCCGTAGTGGCGTGATAAAAAGTAAGTTCTAGTGTACTGAATGCTCGTTTCTTTCTGTAGCCTTCTCTGTACCGTCTGTGTTCATCACTGTCCCATCTGCTATAATGAGAGGAAGGATTTCTTGGGAAAGAACTAAATTTTGCAGTTTGGGTCACTCATTATCAGATATGGTAAGGTTCTGATCATGACTGGTGCTCTTGGTACTCCTAAATTAATGAACATGATTTTATGGAATGATTGCTTAGGATAGCAGAGAACTGCATGAAATGCCAAATAACGTAACAGCCTTCTAGAACGCGTGGAGAGAAGGCGCTGTGGATCAATGTTTCTTTTCCTGACTTTGTGAAATACCGGGTGTGAACGCCTGCAAAATCAGAGGAACAGTCAATGCAAAGTACTGCAGGGCTTGCATGGGGAGGATGGGAGCCAGTGTGGTGACTTGTCAAATGATAAGCGGAAGCTAGCCTGGAATCCCTGTAAAAATAAATTCACCAATGTTTCCTCTTGATATACGTGCTGAACACGTAGACCAAGCACATGGTTCCTTACAGTCTTTGATGCCAGTTACTTTGCCTGTCCTCTGGGCACTGTGATGGTTCTCCCATACTTCTCCTTATGTTAAGAAACTCCATCAAAAATTTGTTTTCCAAATTTCCCTATAGAAGCTATGTGTAGTCCAGTGCCTGCAGACGACCTAACTCCACAACTCATTTTATGTACAGTGCTAAATTTGCACACCTCCCAGTTGTTCCTTTCTAACTCTTGGCTCATTTTTGTGTTTCATCTGCTTATCGTGTCTATTCCAGCCTAGATTATGAGACCTTCTTAAGCAAGAACCAATTTAATAATTGCTGGTGCTTCACCTAGTATGATGGGATTCTGCCTCTTCATCAGAGTCTTTTACTGTGACTGTTTATTCAACCAAACCAGCAAGGCTGTTTGCCAGCAGCCTCTTGGGATTCAGGAAAATAAATTGGTTGTCACTGGGGCAGTTTAGCAACAGCAGGACTAGAAGAAAAGAACACATAGTAGTGCTGTCCTATAAATTGGCAGGATGCTCATTGCGCCTTAGTGGTCAAAAAGCAAATGGCATATTAGGAACACTGTCTATAAAGCCATATTTCATTTCTGTCTTGCAGCTTCAGACCCACCATCTCAGAAAAGAATACAGTAGAGTGAAACAAATTCAGAGAAGCGAATAGACTAGAGGATCATCAGGGATACAGAATCATTTCCATATGGGAAACAGTTGAATGAATTAGGGTTCTCCATCTAGAAGGGTGATGAGTGACAGGAGAGTTGACATGTATAAAATCGGAGTGGCATGACAAGGGTCAATAGATGTTGATCTTCCTATCCAAAGCGAAAAACCAAAGTACCAGCAGCAGATTCAAAAGAGAAGGAGACTGTTCTTGGCTGTATGGCTGAGCTGTAGAACTCCTTGCTTCGGACTGTTGTAGATGTTGACATTTTGTATGGGTTTAGGGGAACTCTGTGTGAATTTATGATAGCAAAATCCTTGGAAGTCATTCAAGCATATCTAGATCAGGAGGTTCTTGAGCCTCAAGTAGCTAAAATTGGCTTAGAGAAGCTGGTGAAGGATGATAAATCCTTGGCCTGTCCCTATATGTTTTCCAGATCATCTGCTCTTAGTTGCAGATGGGTTTCTTGGCTTGATGGACCTTTGATTCAATCCAGTACGACTGATTTTGTGTTCTGTTCTCCCAGAAGCATACGGTAAAGAGAGGGTTCAGACATAGTGAGAATGAAGCCTGGAGAGACTGAGAATTTGGGCACTCTTCAGAGAAACCAGAAGGAAGGTGCAGATATTGATATGAGTAGATGGCATGGTGTTAAAGGTACTAAATGGTATAAAAGGTATTAAAGAAGGCAACACACAGGAGTACAAAGTACAATGTACTGCATGGAATGGGATGGAGAAAAACTATAACCTTTCCGGAGGATTATAATCTAAATCGTGGGGATTTATGCGAGGAAAAGCCATCTCTGTAATTTACCCAGAGAAAATGGATTGGAGTACGTTATTGTGAACACAGTTTCAGATTCAGGATGTGGGCGCACACAGGAACGCTGCACGCTCAGGTGTGTCGTCGCGGAGTAACGCTCTCGTAGCAGCTGTGTGCATGTACCTGGGCTGTGCCATACCCCGCGGCACACGCAAGGCCTTACAGCTCACTTCTGTTGAAGAGATAATTGCCTTTCGTTCATGACAGTGACCGTGTGTGGCGGGTGCTGTGGGTCATGGTGTTTTGCGAACTCAGTGGACTTCTCGGTAATCTGGTCACAAATCCATACCCTAATGGCTAGTCGTTAGCTGGGTAAACCTGCTAAAATCGGTTCAGGGAATAAAAATGCCTTGCTTTCAAAATCCCATTAATAAGATCTCTCATGAAGTTTACTGAAAGTAAATGGGAATAAACACTGAAATTATTAAATCCAGAGATAATTGCAGGGAACTTCCGGAAAAAATAACCAAGTGAGCTGAAGGCCAGGATAATGCAAGTGAAACCATGTGCTGACAGTGCAATGCAATTAATACAAAGGGAAAAAACCTAATCTCATTGTGTGCCCTCTGGGATTCAAGTAAATATACAGTTTTGGTTGGTGAAGTATGCTTATTATAATAAGACTTGATTCTCCAAATCATCTAAATAAATGCTTTCTGAAATGTGGTTAAAATCCTACATTATGCTAAATTAACAGGTCTTGCAATAGGTAGTTAATGAGAGAGTAATTTATTAGTATCAGTCATTAAGAGAAGGTGTAAATAATGTTCATTTTTATGAGACTTACCAGCAATTGAGCCTTTCTCCAGTGCTGCTCAGGAGTTCAAGAAAATGCTTATGTAATCAGTAAATAGTCTAGTAAAATTCAAGGGTAACATAAAATTTGAGGAAATGGTAAGTATCATATTTATAAATGTCATATTTCATAGAATCACAGGATGGTTTGGCTCAGAAGGGACCTTAGAGACCATCCAGTCCCTCCCCCTGCCATGGGCAGGGACACCTCCCACTAGCCCAGGTTGCCCAAAGCCCCCCCCCTAGCCCAGGTTGCCCAAAGCCTCATCCAGCCTGGCCTTGAACCCCTCCAGGGATGGGGCATCCACAGCTGCTCTGGGCAACCTGGGCCAAAGTCCGCTCTCCTAAAGTCCAGGGCAGTCAGTTTGCTGTGCGCCCTCCTCACCACCCTAAAGATCTTGAACTCCAGCATCTCGTGGTCCCTGCAGCCCAGGCTGCCCTTGAGTGTCACATTGGCCACCAGCCCTTCCCTGTTGGGGAGAGCAAGGTCCAGCACAGCCCCTCTCCTTGTTGGCTCCTCTACCACTTGGAGAAGGAAGTTGTCATCAGCGCATTCCAGGAACCTCTTAGCTTGCTCATGCCCTGCTGTGTCGTCCCTCCAGCAGATATTGGGGTGGTTGAAGTCCCCCATGAGGACCAGGGCTTGTGAGCCTGAGGCCGCTCCCATCTGTCTATAGAGGGTCTCATCTGCTTGGTCTTCCTGGTCGGGTGGCCAGTTAGTTATTTACTAAATAACAGTAAATAACTGCAAAAATCACAACACTCCAACCTGATGACATGGATTTTAATACAGTCAGATATAAAACAATATACAGAAATCCAGAATGAAGGCTGCAGTTACGGAACTGAAGATTCAGTGATGGGAAGGTGAATTAAATTACCAAAGAAAGTTCAGAGAATTCTTAAAAAAAGCCACAAACATTGTCCAGGGACAGGAGACAAGCCCTGCCATCAGAAAGTCTGTTCGATTTGTCATGGACAAAGCTGAGAAGTGATTGACGCTGCATTTGAACAGTCAAACGATCTGGTATTGGGTAACGGTTCAACTTTGCAAATAGAGGCACTGTAATACAGTTAAAATCTGAAGTTAAAGCTTAGTTTGTGAAATAAGATGAATTTTCACTGCAGTAAAAGTAAATGAATGCTGAAGTAGCTTGCCAAGGAAATGGCTGATTTACAGCAATTTGTTATTTTAAAAAAAGAAATCTTTCAAATATGTATATTTACATGTATTTACTGGGAGGAATGTTATTGCTGGGAGATGTTCAGGCTGAAAGATTGTTCAGGTCTTTTTTTGCCCTTTGTATCTGCGCTTTTCTACTCTACTCCGCTCTGCTTTTCTCTGCCAGTCAGGCTTTCTGCAGAGTGGGACGGCGTGCTGCATGCTGATCACGGCTACTGCTCTCCATTTACACTTTAAAACAGCGCTGAGAGCTGAGTCTCGTATTGTCAGACTTCTCTGAAGGAGTCAGGAAGCAGTTTTCCTCATTGCACAACTGGATAAATGTCTTCAGGATTTTTCATCTTCCTTTGACCCAGCTGCCCGCAGCTACAGGTAGCATGGGACGGTGAAATGCTGAGCTGCAACCTGCAAGCAGATATTTGGTGCAATATTCGGTGCTACGCTAATGGTTTGCAGTATTGCATCAGATGATTTACCAGTCCTCCTTCATGTACTCTTAATCTTCTAAAAAAGCAGTTGTGACATACACCAGACAACAGACAGTTCCAAATTAAAATAGGCACTTCAAATGGCTACGAAGTCTTGTTTCAAAAAACAGTCATCATTGGCCAGGTTTGTTTTTAACAGATTTGCATGAAGTTCTATGTTATGTTTTATCTCAGTATTTTGATCAGTGAAGTAAAATCACTTGGGATAAAGCTTTTAGGTACCTGATAATTGGGAAGGTCAATAAAAATAGAAGAAAGGGCAGGTATCCAGAGCACCTTGGGTCACTTCATAGGCTGATGCGTCACAGTCATTACACCTACTAAGAATTCATTTCATTCCTATAAAAAGGAGACTGTGTGCTAACAACCATTGCAAAAACTAATGGGTTTCTGAGCAGCCGTCAGGCTGAAGTGCAATGCCAGGGCAACACCCACGGATGTACCAGCAGGAGCAGGGTGGCAGTTTTGTCTCAAATACAGGTTGGTAAGAGAGCCATCAGAATATTGCTTTCAGCTGTGCTGGCTGCATTTTAAAATGGAGCTGGAACAGAGTACGAAAGAACTGTTAGTACAGTTTGGTGGCTCACAAGATGTTGTACTGTAATGGTGGGATTCATCAGCCTTGATGGGGGTGTCTGCTTTGGTGTGAGACAATCACTCACTTAGAATCATAGAATCATAGAATGGTTTGGGTTGGAAAGGACCAGCCCCCCTGCCATGGGCAATCTATCAATACTTCACTGTATTGACTGGGTTTTGGTGGCTGGCAATGGTGGTGGGGACATCAGGCATTCGTGGAGATGTTCTGCAATGAAGATGCCTGAAGCTGGGTGAGGCTGATCTGCCCTACTGTAGAAGTCATGTTTGCAAGTACAGCTGCAAAAGCCAGCTCTGAGTTCTTTACTCTGTTAGCCAATTGAAGACCGAAATTCCAGAACCACCCATCTCCTAGGCAGGTTCTGGTATAACGTACTGAAGGTTTCACATGGGATCTTGGTGGAATGGATGGTATGACAGGATAAAAGTAATCTTGGAGTTAAAAACATAGAAGACTGAGCACTGAAGCTTTGGCAGACTGATTTGTTTATGTCTCTGGGAGAAAGATTAAGAGAAGACTTGGCCAAATGTAAGCATCTGTACTGGAAGATGAATCCCATATTCCTCTGATTGTGTTCACTTATTCTCCATCAGCAAGGCAGTTAGCTTGCATGTAGGCACGTTATACACCTGCATTTAGTTAATGAATCTGACCCGTGAGGAGCAATCCTGGTTCCTAAACAGAGGTGTTTAGTGTCATTTTAGGTGCCTTAAGGTACCTAAAACACAGCAGATGTGGCACAGGCCCTACGAGAGACTCACACCCTTCTCGGCCAGCAGCTAGAGGCCAGGCAAGACACCTCAGGGCATCCCAGGAGACATTAAACACCTGTGTGGAGGCACCTGAATTGCTCTCCTGGTTATAGTTTGTTTGCGCTTTATTTATATTTAATTTACCCAAGGCTTAAGGGCTAGGTGCTGGGGAGAAGTTAGAGTTTTTCCCGTTGCTGCCTAATTTGGCTTCTGGAATTTTCCCTTCATCTTCCTCTAAAACAACAGGGGCTGGACAGTAGGATAAGCAGTGGTGTGTGCCAGTATGCTTAGTGCTCAAGGAACTTCTCAGCTCCCACCTGTGTGTGTTCTGCTCATAAAATCAGGTTTAAAACAATTGCTGGAGATTTTTCCAGGGTCTCGTTGGCAGGATGCAATAGGAGTGCCGTGTTTTCTTGTACAGTGTAGGGGCAGTACCCTTCCTGGATGATTTTCCTGGTAAAGTTGCAGCTGCTGCAGGTGTGAAGGACGTTGGTGGTGTGCTTGGGCTTTCCTGTTCCCTTCTGGCAGTACCTTGTAGGTTTTATGGCTCGGGAGCTTTTGTACTAAGGTTCTTCAGGGTCCTACTTTTTTCAGTACTTGTCGGTAAGCGGCAGGAGGGATGTCAGTGGTTCCTTTCGGAGGGATGACGTGTCCCATCGCTGTTCACAGTTGCAGGTGCTGGATTTATGTGAGTTCCTGTCCTCTGGTAACCATACACAATTCAGTTCCTGAACCATAACTGGACTGCAAAATATCTAATTACCCTTTATAAAGACCCTCAGGGGCAATGTGGTGGTGCCACACATTGTTCTTCTTAGCATCTTCATTTTTCACTAGATTCCCCATAGCTTGTGTCATAAAAATTTGTAAACTGTGACTAGCAATTAAAATGAAATGTATAGTTAAATAAAAAACCCCAAGCATATAAATAAGTAAAATTCTCTGTTAACTGGTAGTTACAGGCTTCCATATACATTTCATATATTTTCAGTTTGTGACTTAGCTTCTTGGACAGCTATAGTGGTTCAGATTTCCAAAAATACAATGTCTGTCTTTTTCTGGGGTGAATGACCCTGCAGAAAACAGACTTGCAGGTGAAGTTCAAGCAAGAGGGCAACTCTTTTGCCACCATAATCTAGGAGCATACAGCCATCACGCAAGAATACTAATAAATGTGTGCCTTAATGTTCTGTCACTCCGAATTGAGGAAATCTGATAAGGGGTTCCCTGAACTCCTCTTGAAAGGAACCAAGGCATACAAGCAAAGAATTGCTGTCTAACTTTAATGAGAGCCTTTGACAATCCATTCTAAGGAAGTAAGGGCCCATGTGAGCTATGCATCTCACAGAGCTCTCGCCCACATTTTGCTGCTTCTGCCAAATATTTCCTTCATTTAGGTCTTCCAGGTCTCCTACATGACAACTGCCAAAGGTGTTAGAGAGAATGAGAAAGTACTTACACTCAGCTGCCCTTCCTGACGTTCTACATCCTGAATGTCCTGCAAAATACACAGAAATATAGTTCTAGAGTCAAACAATAACAAGGCAATGCTGCACATTTAGTAATGTATCGCATCTTCTGTAAGGCATGTGGGTTGGTACTCCACAAAATCCAGCCTTGCACTGGGAGAACTGGCACATTCGAATGGTTCAAAGTGAATTAACACAGATGTAAAGAGATGGTAGTTTAAAAAACCAGCTATATCTAGAAACCTCACTGTGGTAAACAAACATTAGCCGTAGATGCTATGTTATAATTTTCAGCTAATTTGTAAGGGGAATTATGTCTCAAACAGTGGATTATTTGATCTAGAACTAGAGATGCAGCCTTGCAGCTGCAGTTTAACAGCATCAGAGTTGAACCAGTATCTTGGAGTTCTGCCAGTTGCAGAGAGCTATTCCCAGGAGCTGTAATTTAGAGAGAAAAAAAAAAAAAAGAGAGAGAGAGAGAAAAGACTAAATGTAGAATGTAGATGAATTCCAGGAGATGGACAGCAGCAGAGCAGCAGTAGCAAGTCCATGACTCTGCTTCCTCACAGCGACTTGGCATTCCTAGCAGAGTTTCTGCCCAGGACCTACCTAGATCGCTCTTGTGAAGTTGTACGTACTCATTGACCTGAGATCAGCTCACACTTGCAATGGTGACAAAAGATAAAGTGACATGTGAGGTTCCAGTTAACTTTGTATGAAATCTTCCGATTCTTCCTGAACTTCATTTCTAAAATAAAGAGGAAGATCTGTTCAGGGGAATGAATGTACGTGACAGCTGTACTTTGAAAGTGAGCAAACTCTAGAATTTCCTCACATTTAGGCTTAGGGTAATCTAGGGTCTTCTGGGGGAAAAGGACACTTTTCTTTTTTTTTT
>NW_010130247.1:13591-14096 GCF_000699245.1 Pterocles gutturalis
TTTTTTTTTTAGTTTTCCTGCCTTTCCTCGGGAATAGTGTGACATCAGGTCAGACACACGTGTTGCAGCTGCTCGCACATTTGTTGTCCCCTCTTGTCAGGGACTTCTTACATCCTTGCAGGTCATGAGTTACCTAGGTTTATGGGGGCAGAAACATAATTTCTAGGTTTTATTTCACAGTCCTCAGATTTGTGTGTCTATTTTGGAAGAAATCGAAACCCCCTGAAAGCAGGGAGGAGGTTTAATGCCTGGAGCCTCGCCTGGGCACACTCAGCAGGTGCCAGTGCTTTCCAGGAGGGATTTGATGGTGCTTTCTCAGCATCACTTCCCAGAAGGAGCCGGCTGACATAAGACACAGCATCTCCCTCCTGAGTCCTCTCCCTGTGAGCCAGAGAGGGTGACGGTTTTTCCCCAGCCGTTACTCAGCCAGAGCTCTGTTCCCGCTCCGGTGTTGGTGTAATCCACTCCGGGTCTTCGCTGCGGCCGCGGGCTCTGTTTTCGCAGG